>NW_022639502.1:1258803-1309480 GCF_010583005.1 Odontomachus brunneus | reverse complement strand
TATATATATATATATATATATATATATATATATATATATATATATATATATATATATATATATATAAAGTGAAAAAGACGTGTACGTGTGCTTTTCACAAATGAGGAAACTAATACTTATACAACCAAAATACAGCTAATATTACTAATATTACTACTACAATATTACTAATACAGCCAAAATTTCGTCGAAAGGGTGTTCTGATTTATAGTTAGACGCGATGCAAGGTGAACGGTACTCCTTATATTGTTACGAATTGATCGATATTTCCCGCCACGGGATACGCAGAAAGATAGAGTGAAACGTGACATTTGTACGTCGATTATATTTCACGATGTCAGAAACGTCAGAATATATCCACGCGGAATAAAAATTCCGGCGACCCTTATCACGTGCTATAATCGCGACCGTACCTTTTCCATACCCACGTTTCTACCAGAAAAAAGAGGTTATCTAAGTGAGGAGGGAAAATTGCTTTCCAAGTCGAAAGTTCTCACTGTAGCGGCGGTTTTGCCTTTTCTTTTTTCTCACGATTCGGGCATAAAAACCGCCGGAAGGTATCGGGCCACGGGCTCTTCCTACATGTTTCTTCGTTTCCTTCGCTTTTCGTGCCGTGCAACCTCCCCCCGAGTGACTATTCGTTATGATAGATCGACCCAGTAACGTCGTTAAATATCGGTTATTGTCCCTTTAATGCCAACTCGCTTCTCTATAAGTCATAATTCGATCGCACCCGCAGAGTGAAAGATTACAGGGGTGATCCTAGAGGCGTTGTTTCATTTCCGTACTCTTGTATATGTGTGTAAAAAATATATAATTCAGAAATTACTTTTATTTAATAAAACATAGCGACTGAAATTACTGCAATTCATATTCTTTTGCCCTTTTCAAAGTCAGAAACGCTAAAAAGTTTCAATTATTATTACCGTTAATGCCAATTTTTCATTCTGCAAATTTGCAGATCGAATTAATCTCGATATTATTACTGCTCGCGCGCAAAGTGTCGCGTACTAATGCCATGTCAGATCGATAAGTAAACTGTGCAGAAACCTTAGTGGGAGAAAAGGTCGACGGTACACATAAATGTTTCCCGGCTGAAAAATAATTCCCGGGTACTAAGGGCACACACCCGTTCGCCACCCGCGTCGGATTACCGCGTTCTACCTCCCGGCGGTATTACGGCATTACGATTCTTTTTTTCTCGCGCGTGGCTAACCCGAGGTCAACCCATTTCCGGCTCGGAGGACCGACTAATCGAGGTTTGATCGATAGCTACCTTTTTTCGAGTGGCAAAGAAAACACCTAAAGATAGTCGTGGGACTATTGTGCCGCATTGTAACATGACATCATCTATTTCGAAAAAACGCAAAAACATTCGTCGTGCATTTAAGCGAGATGTCGTGGAGCGAAATGTGATCCTTAGTACTGAATGATTTTTTATAAAATTTTATATGACTTCCTCGATTCCACGTAATATTTGTGTTCGCATGTTTTTAAATCGAATTGATTCAGATTGAAGATACTTTTGTACACGGAGAAGGTATTATAATAAAAATATTACAACAAAATTTTGCAAACCTGGAACATACAAAAATTATGAGCAAAATTACTATTTGTTTAAATTATACACGTTTGAGTTATACTACAAAATTATTGTAATTACATAAATATATTGTATATCGTATATACGATAAAAATCGTTAAATTTACTATTTCTATAATAATTTACACACATACTACACATTGTCAATATAATCTAACTTTATAAAAAAATTAAATATAATCTTAATTGTGTGTGCAAAATAAAATATAAAAAAAAAGTCTTGATTGTAAAGTGAAATATAATCTTAGCATAATTTTGTTTTACAGTATTTCCTTTATATATATTTGTATATTTTCGTTATTGCCATACTTTCTTTTTAAAAAATTTCGGGAAAGTTATCGCCGTTTAACTCGATTTAGCAGATCATTTCTACTAATACACAGTATCGCGATAAGCTATCACCTTTAGAAAGATGCAGTGCGAATTAGAGCTTAATCTATTATATCAATGAAGGTGTTACGTCGAGATAAAAGCTGTTAGTATGTCATCGATTGTAAACCGACCTAAGTAGACGGTCCCTGATTAGATTAGAGTCTTTTTTCAACTATAACAGCTATATACACACACAAGGTCTATCTATTCTCTATTGCGAGGAGTAGCCGACATTACGATCGCTCGATGCTAAACTGCTAAACGAGTATATAGATAATGCCTGCTACTTGACGCAGCATTTTATGTCCTGACAATTTTCTCAAAGTCGAACTTTCCAAGATATAAAATCCGTTTCAAGTGAAATATAGAATAAAGTTTAATTGTTCACGTGCATACACACACACACACACACATACACACAGAAACGAGCATTACGAATGTCAAATTGCAACTGGATATTCGACTCTCTGTTTAACATTTAAAGTTTCCATTTTAACTTACAGCACAAGTTGCTACTTGTTTGCTTCGTTAATTATTAATTAAGTCACTATACTATCTCGTAGAACTACTTTAACTTTGCTCCTTAAAACAAGATATTTACTTGTACATTTACCATACTTCTTTTCTCGTACATTGAGAGTACACTAAGAGAAAAAATATTTAAGAGATAAGAAAATATTTCTATTCCATAGGGATACTCTAATAAACATATTTATTAATACTAATATAAAATATTTTTCAAATATAAAAAAATATATATATATTTAAATATATATATTTTCTTAAAACCTTAGCCTTTCATGAAAATAATTGTTTATTCTATTTAAATAAGAGAATTTAGAGAGTTGAGTAAATATATTATCAGTATCCATCGAATAAATATTTCTTTATTTTTAGATATTTTTTTCTCTCAGTGTAGCTAAATATGAATGATCAAAATACCACAAACAAAATATGAGACGAGGAAACTGAATTTTTGCGAATCCGTCGAGTAAGAGTACCAATGCCCAAGCGTATATTTAATCTTGGATATTCTTATTATTTTTGTTTTTACTATACTTTCGACATAGAATATATACATATACTTTTTAATTTTTTACGTTGAAGATTTAATTGTATTTAAAGACCAAAACAATAAAAATGTTCAGGATTAGGTACGTGTCCGGACATCGGTACTTTTACCTTAGACACGCATCGATATCCGACGTCTATCTCGAGTCGCGCAGGTTCGACGGAGCATCTAGTTTGATTCCAGATGTAAGCGGTCTGTAATCCGAAACGGAGGACTCTGGGATTGAGTTAGTGTATATACGTGGGAACACGCGGGCATGGACGGCCTCGGGGTTGTTTTCCTTGGAGGCGTGCACGCCGATCGCCTATCGCGTGGGGTAGGTTTTTCCATGGAGCATCGCTCTCTCCTACAGAGAAAGAAAGAGAGAACGAGGTGGTGTTCACTTTTACGCCGCCACGTGACTCTTTGCGGTACACAGAAGAGCTCCTCTCCTGTTTGTCGACAGCATAATCACATGCGCTTCTCTCTCTTTCTCTCTCTCCCTCCTTTTACAATAGGTCTCCCCGCCGTTGTAGCCGCTGGGAGTTTACGCGATCGGAGATTAAGTGGTTCATGATGGGAACTAAACTGGCGTTTAGGCCGCGTTTATGCAACCTTACGACTGTGTCGCCGACGCACGGAAGCGGGATCGCGCGGAGATACCGACAGGACGCGAGTGGGTGCTCCGAGAGTGAGTTTTTTCCACGTTTTTTCGACCTCACTCCGGGTGTTTCAATCCCGATGCGTGTTTAGACGCGGCCTGTATTGGCTTTGACTCGCGAAAAATCGCGCAATCACGGATTCGCGGGGAATTAATGGATTACTCCCACCAGCGCGTTGTTTTAATTCGACGACGAGCTTGACGTCGGAACGAAATGTTAACCATTGTTATTGGCCGTTCGTTTCAAAGCTCGCGATTCAGAGCGCCCGCGCGGACGAGTCACATTCAAATCGGGATATTGTGGTTTTAACGATCAACGGTCATGCGTTGCATATGGCCTCGGGCGCGAGCGAGACTGCCTCGTTTCTCATTCGTCTACGTGCGTCCGGATGTGTACGGACATTTTTACGGCTGGGTTTCCGTTCATGCCGCTGTGATCTCGGTTGACGAGCCAATTCGACCACTGTGGTGGTCAATCGGCGAGTGAACGAGAGATCTGTAAGTTTTCGTTCGACAATACTATTCTACAATACTTTAGACCGTCAAGCTATTTGCAATTCGCTTGTCTTTTCCAGCTAACTCGGAAGTGCATAATCTGAGCTGATGACTTTCTTTCGTCGTCGGACATCGGTGCGATTTACGACTTTGAACTACGTGATGTAACGCCTTGTACGCGTCTGAATTGTTCACTCACCATTTCTCGACGTCCCGTAACGTACACCGTCCAGGTCCATCGACGAAATCCATCTCTGCATCCGTTCAGCATCCTTGTCCCACATCCGTGGTGTCTAACTGTCGCTCCGCGACCATCACTCTTGATTCGTTGCACCATACTGTACTGTACTGCACTTCACTCGCGAACGTAGCAATTTTAATGGCGCTTACGGATTCGATTAAAAGTGCAAACGCGATAAATCCTAGTCTGCGAAGAATCGTTCACCCGCGTGTCACGAATCGTGTAAACAATTGCAAGTAGACCTCGGCGTCTTCGACAAAGGATCGAGAAAGGAAACAAAAACATCCCGCTTCTTGGACGAATGTACTTTGTCGAAGGCGAAGTTTTCGTTTCGGAAGCGTTCCAATTTTTAAACGAGACGACAAATATTTATGCCAGATTTTGTGATAATTTCGATCGAAATGATACTGTGCGACTCGTAACGTGTAGAGAACTTAAGGAATCGATGATTGAGACGATAGCAAATTCAATCGCGAAATAAGTGCTCGCGAATTTCATGTACGTTGGTGCAATCCTCTCGGTCACGTTCTGGAACAAAAAATATATAGTTTTACCGATAAAAAAATATAAAGAATAATGATTTAATGAGGAAAATATGCGTAGATATGTATGTGTTAATTTTCTGCGATTATTGTAACTTAATGACTTTTACCACGCTAATTGTCTAATTTGTCGATCGCAAAGAGTTATTATAAAATGCAAGAGCATAAAAGAATAAGGGGGGAGGTCTATGAACCTACCTTCGAACCAACACTATTCCGAACCGGATCCTCCGGTACGGCATCCGCGTCCACTGCACCCCCGGGAGCCGCAAGCTCTAGCAGATCTGAAACAAAAAGTAAGTTTCCTAATTAATCACATCGATAGGTGTCAACGTATTCCGAATATGAGGAGACTCAAAACTGCACATTTTTAAATTAATTCAAGTGTACACTAAAAAAAGAAAAATATTTAGTAATAGCAGCTGTATAATTGATAGCTAGTACTAGATCGAATTTTATTATACAAAATTAATGGCATATTTAAAATCGTGTCTTATATTTAAGACTGTCTTAAACTTATCTTAAGATATTCTGTAGCCAGTAAAATGCTCCGTATATCATCTGAAGATGAACTTAGGACGGTCTTAAATATGAGATCCGATTATGAATACCGACTAATGTGTTTAAGAAATTATTGTAATTACTGTAACTAATGTCTTAATTTTGCAATATAATTAAAAAATAATTTACTGAAATATACACGTGACAATTTTATGTACACAAAACTTGTATAATAATAACTCGTCACCTATACAGTCGCCGTCATACTTTTCTCTGGGCGTAAAGTTGTAGTGACTGACAAGATTGCAGGATACTGCAACATTGTTTGACGATCGCGAATTTTTGTAACGCGTCTTACGCATCCTCTTAATCATGTCGGAAATCGAGCGCGACGGCTCCCGATCTGCTTGTCCCCGTGTCAAGGATTGTTATGATCGCCCATACGTTACATACCTACACATATTTTTGTTGTCGAAGTCACATGTTCTTCAGCGGACTGGACACGCTGAACAGCACGGTTATGTTATTTATTTCTCTCTATTTGACATTCACTATATCGCGACATTGTGCATGTTATTCTATAGCGTTTAACTCCCTTTTAACGTTCAGACTATCAACATGCTCAGCCTCCGCGATGACAGTTCGTAGCACGGAGAAGTAAATGATCACCATCACAGGGAGAAGCAACGGCGAGCTTACATGCCCTCTTTAACGCATGTGAAAGTTGAGAGAAATAAGTTGATAATCCACGTGTAAATATTTATATTGATTAATTGGACCGATCTGATTCTTTGTCGAAAGGAACACTTGCGCTTAATTAATCGGCACAAATCTCGCACGCAGCACGCGAGTCGGACGTAAAAAAGAGCTACATAAAAATCGCAATTAAATTGAACGTAAATATGCATACGCGCGCAAACGTGAAAGAAAAACGTATAATTACCGCGCAATTAATTTGCACGCGGCAGGATCGTCGGCGAGATATTCGTGTAAGCGCGATACGCGCATGCACGCCCGCGATTTGCGCTAATTACGACAAGAATTCCCGTCACGCGCGCATAATCTAATCCGCCTGTAGAAACGGTGAATCGCAATATCGCGCCGCATTATTCGGCGTACGTGTAGCGCGTCTCGGACGGAATATCTTGGAGCTCGCTCGTAATAGCGGCGAGTAAATTATTTACGGTCGCGCGGGGCACGAGGAGAGTGCCGGCAGGTTTGTGAAACGTTAGTGACACAATGTCCCATAAAAAAGTTACGGCGCCTGCAGCCGAGATACGAGCGGAGAGCGCGTATACGGCATTGTGCCGACGCGCTCTCTCAAATCGCACGCGATAAAATCTCGGAATCGTAATGGCGAGGCGACGGCCGTTGGATTTCACGGAGTACTTTTGATGATGTATACAAGAAAAAACATAAATCTCTTTAATACGCCTAATTGATAAAACGCGCGCGCGCGCGAATCTATTGAGAAGCGAAGTGCAAACATTTAATTAGATTATTTCCCGAAATTGTACCATTATTATTCTGTTATTGTAAGTGAGTTCAAACGCGGTGGTGGGCAATAACGCTGAATTATCCTGAATTACAACACTTAGTTTCCCTTTCTTTTTACGAAAGCTCTGGTCCTACGTTATGATTTACATTTATCGCTTCAGATAGTTTTAAGGGGAGGATATTTGATTTGACAATCCAATTTGTTTACATTTTGTTTCCTTTTGTTTTAGAACGAGGGATCAAAACACCAAGCCGTTTTACTATCAAGGAAGAACGTGAGTGTTTTTCGTTTTCGTTTCACTCCTTTATGTTGTCCTTCGCGATGGAGTTTCCTTTTGTACGTTTTTTTTATGGCTTGAAATTGTTATGATTTTAGTTAAAATTCGATCGTCAGCTGTATTTCGGTGCCAAGCAAATCAAGCATACCGTGCCGCAAACGCTTTTTGCGATTACGTCGCATTTCCATTATTAGGAACAAACGTAGCGAGCGTTCTCGCGAGTTGGTAGCGTCCAAAGTTAGACCCGTCGAAAAACAGCATCCTTTTTGTCACTAAACACGAACTATGATTCGTTAATGAGAAAGGGATACGACTGGACGTACTGAAAGTTAGGTGAAAGGTAAACTGGACGGGGAAGCTAAAGGCGAATTTGTAAGCGAGGAAACTCATATATGATGGTATCAATTCTTCAAGTACTTCTCGTCGTAGCTTGTCGCGGAAAGGGTCGTAAAACACCGCGAAACACTCGACTCTGTCCCATATGTTATCCAGGAGCGCATTCAACTTCGTACCATGCGCGACAGTTGGTCGCAGGACACTATCGTCGATTAGAAGCTACATCACGAAAGCTTTATTGTCTATCGACATCGATGTCGATCGCTCGAGAGCTTGGTACTTACGTCGAATGCGGGCGACTATACACGCGCTCATTTTCATTTGAAATGCGTGTTCGAAAGGCAGATCGCGTTATCGGTATGACGTTACTTTGAAGCAGTAGCTTTGACGAAACGCCAAATCGATGCGCGCCAGCACGTGAATATTTTCGTTGAAAAAAGGGAGAGCAAGAACGAAAATCGACTAGAGATTTAAAAGAGGCGTGGTGAACGTTCGCGGGATTGAAAAGTAGAGAAAAGTAACAGTCGCCACTCACCTAAAGTAATCCTTCATCCCGCGGAGAAGCACGCGCGTGTCGCCCTCGATGTACTGGGTGGTACATATTCATCGGAGCACATGGCGTGGCTAGCGAGCGGGGCACCAGTTGTCCCGGCACGTTCCTGGCACGTGCGGGTCACGTGGCCGCGCTGACGAGTGGATTGTTCATTCCGACGTCTCGTGTGCGCCGAGGCACGAGGATCGCCTTCCCGCTGGGTTTGTTGCCGATTTCCGTGGGCTGCCCGTTAATTGGAAATAATCGATCGCGATAGCTTCACCGCGGACTTAGCAGTTTGCTCAAACAAATGACATTTCCTTTTGAGGAGAAGAGAGCGAGTGATCGGCCAAAGGGGACAACCTTTAATTAAGAACGATTTTGGGTGGTACTGGGTCTCCCGACACAATTCTTCCGTTATTTCTTCAATGACTCTCGAATACAAATTTGATTCTCATACATCGAGTCAAGCTAAAAATGCCTGGGAACGGAGTAGATGTGTTCCAATTGTATTGCAAAGTTCTCGATAAGTTACGCAGATAGTCGGCATAAGAGTACTTACGTCGAATCGATAATATGTAGGTACTGGCGTTCACGGTTCCATTAGGATAATTGTACCCTCGCACCGCTTCTCTTCCCGTATATCTGCAGTTATCTGCCAATCTATCTATCTATCTATTTTCGCGCCTCTCTCTAGCCCTCGTAGCCGACTTTTTTCGGCAGCCCCATGAACGCACGTTACATAAGTGAAAGTTGTCGATGGTATAACAGTTCGTAGGGTCAAGATTAGGACGCAATATTATTCGCACCGTTGGCAAATAGAGTTCTGTTGCCACAATGTTGATTCTTCAAATTCTTTCTCTGAAAGACCTTCTTTTATTTGAGAGATTGTTAGATGGGGTCTCGAAATTCTCTTCATTTCCAAATCCTTTTCGATCGAGGATCGAAAGAAATAAATTTCGTTTACGATAGTTCTGTTTTAGGCAACAAATGCGCTTTTAGACAAGCGTGGTAAATTCTTAGCTCGACCGTTGGGACTCCTTTGAATCTTACCAATTGTTTGCACTTACTAAGATTAAAATCATACATCCTGTCAAAGGTCGAGTTCGTCGCTTTTGAAAGCAACATCAGCTCGAATATAAATCCAAATAATAAAATAATATATCAAAATACTAAATAAATCGTCATAAAATTCTAAGTTAAACCATCTCATTCTCTATATTTCATATTAAATCACACCCTCGATATCCTCGTGTTCATAACAACTTGCGAATTATTAAAAAAAAAAGATTTTTCAAGAGAAACATAATTTTTCTTTAAAAACTATCTTTCTTAGCCTTGAACTTATATAAGCTTACATTTTTAGATTCGCTCTTCGCGCGATTTTTTAATGTCGAGGTGATCTTATCCATGATTCTAATGCATGTGGACGACAAGTCCCTCTTTCCTTTCCTTTCGCAAAAGTCACCCCTAATCATTAGACCCGCTATAACGATTTGTCCACGGCTCATAGTTGCGATCACTTGTGAACGATACCGTGGTGGAACAGCGATCGATCACGGTCATTGCTTCGCGGTTTTGTCAACGCCTATTGTAGACGAAACAGTCGCGCGGGACAATACTGGGCATGGCAGAGTTACCTGCGCTTTCAGCGGGATCCCACACGATCGTCCGTGGCACGCATTGCAAATCGCGCGTAGATTTATGGCTGACGCGAAATCGCAGCGTTCCGTAGCCCAGTTCCCATGCTCTCGTCACGTAATCGTCCGTGAATGTCCGCTTATCCGTGAGCGAAGTAAACCGTTGACGACGGCTCGACATCGACGCGAAGGCGCGTCCACGCGCCCGCAAACGTGCGATTTTAACGATTTAAACGCGGGGATATGAAAGTACATGGCGAGAATTGCAGGAAATTACGTCGAGCGAGTGGTGTGCAAATGTAAAAAAAAAAAAGAAAAGCTCTACGTTAACATTTTCCGCGATATTGAGCATTTTCATCGAACACGATCATTTCTCATTTTTTTTTCTTACTATTGTGTCGAGACAGACGTTTTTGTTTGTCGTGTCGATCGTTTCCTAAAATTATTGTGTGCATTCGTTTCTCATGCCATGGGTCTCTACCTAGCGTTGTTGATTATTTAGGCGGAAAAGGAACCGCCCATGCTTTTACCACGCAGTGAATAGACCATAGAGGAGGCGCTAAATACGACAAAACCATGACATCCGGTGTGCACGAGTCGACACGTGACCTTCTCAATGCTCTTACGCCAAGTGCTCGTCGAGGCAGTTCGAGTGCTATTCAGAACATCGTTACCACGTGTAACACGCATTGCCGGCGCTTTTTTCCCTCTCGCCTCGGCCGACAATGCGTAAACACAACTTCCCGAATCACAATTTTCCCGGTGTACTTAAATATGTTATATATAAATATAATCGGCCAAATAAACTGCGCAATTATCATACCGTAATAAAGATTTTACCAGAGCAAACGTCATAACAATAGCGAATATGGCGGTGTTGCGTTAATTGAATTGTTTACATCTTAGATTTTTAATTACCTGCACTAAAATTGGTTCTCTTGATTGGATTGTAAACGAGAAAATGCCTGAATATTTTAAATAGCACAACAGTGAAAAGGGTGGAGAGAGAGAAAAAGAGAGAGAGACATTCCAGTTACATTAAATATGAAATTTTAATATTTTTCTGTTGTATCATTGATAATTTTGTTAATTAATTTCGCGATCTGTTCCGTTAATATTTTATCGTGAGCAAGATATTGTTACGGTCACTTTATCAAAATATCATGAAAATAACCCGCAGGTATTTAAAATTCGACCACCATACCCGCATACTTCAATTAGACTCTTTAAGCGAACACTGCCGTCTATCATTTACGATCACGTGGAAACGTTTATGACAGAATTTATAATAGTGGCCCATATGTTTATATAAAAAACTGTCGGTTGCATTTTTCACGCGGTCAAAGTGTCATTGATGCATAAAACGATAATTTATGAGTGACTGATGTGAAAAACATGTTTTTAATCGATAAAACTGGGGAGGATACAGCATCATATCGTAAAAATTAACTTCTAGAACACGCTGCTTTTAGAATATTTTAACCTATTTGATGCGTTAAATCGAAAGTATTTCGACACAAATGTCAAATTTGAAATATTTTTACCTGCAGCTTAGAATATTCTATTCGCGCAGTTCTTCTATTTTGACATTGCAAGACACTAGGCTAGTCCCAAAGGCTAGTCATTAGTCCAAAAGATGCCGTAAATGTCAACGTTACGTTGTCGATCTTGCTTCATACGTTGAATTTGGTATAGTATAATTGTACCCTGGATTCTCCTAGAGTAGCTTTAGCTTCGCCTCCGCTGGTTGCAGAGGTTATTCAGCTCACGCCTCAACAAGGTGCTCAACTTTGTACGTAGTTTACACTGTTGATATCTAACGTTTTGGTTACCATCGCACCTTTTGGTATGTTAAAATTTGCGTGGATAGCAATTATTGTGTTCTCTTCTCCGACCTCGTCCACGTCACGGAGAACGTGCAATCATCGCTTTCGTCACCGACTCCAGGCAGAAGTCAACGCATCACAGAGGAAATCTGTGAAGAAGAAAAACATATCGTCCCCCTAATAGCCCTCATTGACAACCATAGCAAAGACGCGGCACGGTTTGGGGTAGCGCCCTGTTTTCATTTCAATTTCTACCCCCTTGGTGCCCAGGCCGACCCCCGTCAGAGGCCAGATGGTGCGCGATGCCGCTCTTTTTCTCTCTCTCTCAGTCTTTCTCTCTTTTTCTCTCTCTCTATCTGTCCGTCTCGTCCTGCGCGCTTGTTCATGCCTCCCTCGTTCCTGCACCTTCTCTTCCTTCTCTTCCGCCACCTACTCCGTCATCGCTCTGGCCGACTACAAGAGATCGCTATGATTGAACATGTCAATGTTTACTTTGGCTTATACCAGCGCTTGTAACACGGTTAACGCATCAGCTCGTTCGCGAGGGTTCGCGACGACCTCTTCGTTCCGCTCACGTACTTTGCGGTTCTCGTCATACACGATGTAAAAAATTTACGTTTCCTAAACTTCGCCAGCTATTCCACCATTCGTTGGTAGTTTCTATGAAACGTGCTCCTGAATTGTCTCTTGTACCTTAATCTATCATCCTTTATATCGGTGATTTAAATTTCTCACTACCCAATGAGAAAAGGAAAAATTCCATTCTTTCTCTTAATGTTGTAGTACGTCACACAGTACGAGGGATTTAAGTTCACCACTGCCAAGGACATACTTCGGGAGGAAAGAGTGTTGGATCTCCCCAATCGAATTACCGCGCCCGCGTCGTCGACTCGCGGCGATCGGAGGGCGAACCCGCGGTATCGCGGCGAGAGGGTGGCTGGAGTGTTTAAATTTAGACGAATGAAATAATAAGATCAAACGGTAAACAGCGGCGGATGAAAGGTACCGCGTGCAAACAGAAGCTCGCGTTGGCGAGAGGGTGTGCTCGAGCGTGCGAGCGCTTTCTGAAAATACATATCGCGATCTCTCCTGGGAGCGCACGGTGCTTCATATATCGATTGTACAGGCAGGTTCTCTCTCTTTCCCTCTCTGTGGTCGCGGAATGGAGAGCTTTGGTAAACACAACAAACACGACGCGCTAAATAATATCCGGCCCGGCCGACGCGACCGGCGGGAATAAAATTTCAAAGCGTCCCCTTTCTCCCTGCGCCGCGGGCGCGGTGTAAAGGGAAAGAGGCGCTTTTATTTATATTTAATGTAATATTTGTGAACACAAGATATATATATATATATATATATATATACATACATTAAAGTATACACATAATACATATAAAGTATATACATATATATACATATAAATTTACCAACGAAACGCTCTCGTATAATCTCGTGCGGTTGATTTCGCTTAATTTTTATTTAAAAAGACGTCACGATAACATTCGTTACACGAGCAATTAAATTAATTCTCCCCCTTTGGAAAATAGTCATTATAATAATTTTTCGTCGTAGTCTTGTATGTTGCACTCATCGCAAATATGAACGCAAATGACGGTTACCTGCGCGTTTGCTTCTCGTTTCACGTAAGATCCAATTACGTGTACGTGTATATTAATACACAAGGTAACATATGTAGTTACACTACGTCTCAAATAAACTTGCAGCGGTGTTATTTCTCAATTTCAATGGCCGCGCGCACGATACTTTTCGTTAAACCTAGACCGATTCTCCTCTTTCTCGAGGATAACGACGGGTGTAAAAATCACGCGGAGGAAAAGATTCACCTTGACTTCATCGGAGCAGCGTCGTGCCGTTGAAAGTCATCCCGTTAATTACCGGGGGGAGAAGAGGCCGACAAATCATCGCGGGCCGACCGCAAACCCCATAATTGCGGGCCTTATGGTTTCACCGGTGGCACGAGCCGCTTCCGCAGCTGACCCGGCCGGTCTATATCGGGAACGCAATATCCCGGAACACCCGCGGGCCGTGGAAGCCATAATATGGAGCAACGCCCGTCGGGCTCTCTCCGTGGAACGGAGTGATTCACCAAAACGCGCGACAGATGCGCGATCATGGAAGATAGCCGACGCGCTATAGCGCTGTCACGTCGGCCTCGGAAGTAGCCCGATAACTTCTGGAAGCCCGCGCGAGAGCCTCATGTTTTTACGGTATGTGCGTGCGATTCTCGCGCTCGTTGGTGCTCGTTAACCCCGGCGAGGACGATGCCGTCCCTCGAAAGGGTCTCGCAGAAGCTCGCGAAAGGGGGATGAAACGAACACGGTGGAGCCGATTGCGGCTTTCTCGACGGTATAGTCGCGGTGTGTTTACATTATGGAATTATTCGATAAAGTGTCAGAGAAAGAGGTATCGATGGCACCGATACAGTGTGAATCGAAGTCTTGGAGGTTTCAGCATTTTAAAAAACATTTTTCATTTCTGGTTCAGAATTTCTTAAAGTTTCGCGAAATGACTCTAGGCGCGTTGATCTTTGAATTGACGGCGATGAATTTCTAATTGAAACAATGTTCGAGATACATTCTCGCGAATCAACTGATTTTTTAATAAAGTATCGTTATTTTTCTCACCATTCGTGTCGTTGGCCATCAAACGTCCCGTGTGTATTTACGTGGAACACGCACATCGCATGTTGCTCGCATGCGTCGTGCTCTCGACAGTGTTTGCAGCCTGGAAATAAGAGAATCGCACATAATCGCACGTGACAAGTGACGTTCTCGGGGAAAGAGATAGAAAGAGAGAGAGAAAGAAAAAAAGAAAGAGAGAGAGAGGCGGAAAGACTGAGAGTCACAGATCCCCCGTTTTTCGACGGGACTACCCCGATGGGGAGACTTACCCCTGTCGTATTCACGGTACACCCACGCACAATGAACGTCCCTAATAGGTACACGCAGCCCCTGATTAGAATCTAGGAAGCTCCGTTTTGCACGGGAGACGCCGCTGACTTTTATAGATGGCCGAGCGTGTTCGCCCGGATTCGCCGAATTCGAATGCTTCCTTTGTTCCATCGCGAAGGATGGATTCTGCGAGAGTGATTAAATTCGACTGACTGCGCAGAAATCCCTGAAGTAGTCAAGAATTAATGCGAGCTGAAAAAAGAATGGCATCAAATGGCTTTCGTTAAAAAAGAAAGCTGTTTTGGAAACGTCTAAAGTGAATCTTTTGTAGCTTTCTGAGAGTCGATAAAATTTACGATGTGGGAAAAATTTCGAAAAACAATTATGAGACAATTATCAGTGTTATGATTCGAGTAAAATCTTCAAAATGTTGGTTGTTGAGATCGAGGTTGTTCAACCTGCAGTTTATCAAACACGTAACTTACCGTCGTATCTCCTTAATTGCGTGTAATGAGTCTCGGAAGTATCCGTATCGAAAGGTTTTCACAGGTAGTACGACATGGCTCTCGCGTGTTCTATCTTATTTATGGAACAAGTTAAAGAGCGACGTTACATGTAGATTGATCAGACTAGTATCCGATGGGGGCTGCGCGATGGCTTCTTGCCTGTAATTATTATAATTGATCATAATGATATAGATTTATAACGTACGCTGCGATGCATGCAACAAAGTGTAACGCACGAAGTATCAAGAAAAGGAAGGTGGACATATTTCGCTTCTCGTAACGTTCGCGTGAGTGTGATTGTGTAAGTAGTCGCTCTGCGAATCTTTCTTATTTATCCGATTAAAAATACTCAACAAATGTTTCCTTAGAAGATTATTACACTCAGTATACACTCAGTTCCGCGTACCTTATATGCCTTATATACTTTATATATCATTCGATAGATCGGTAATTAAAACTATAAATTTTCGACCAACTAAGTTTGTTTCTAACTACGTGTTTCTCATTAATTAATAACGTTTCTGTTTTCTGGAAATGTAGCTGGCCGAAAATTTTTAGCGACTATTCATCTGTTGATAGTAAGGTATCCGCGGATTGAGTATACACTTCTTTCTTTTACTGACAAACCGATACTACTTCCCGAGATTCGACCGTGTGTGTGTAGGCTTTTACTTTTTCCTTTTGATTGTCATCAAATTCCTAATTCTCAATTAATAGACCCGACAATCGTCCGATTCTATTTCTACTTGCATAAGTTGAAGATAATAGTGACGCTGACTCGAGCGTCCCCGAAAAGTTACTCTCTTAAAATGTAATTATATGTTACATCTCAATGATCGCATGTTATTTTCGACACTGCCATTACTTATTCCCATATAATATTCACTTTAGACAGACAAGAGATGCGAAGCGATGTCGGTATCGCAAAAAGATAAAAAATAATGCGCAATAGCCGGAAATAAGCGTCAAAACGTATTGTGGTACAACAAAGACGCATTCTATAGGGTACTTTCTTCTTCTTTCTCTCTCTCTCTCTCTCTCTCTCTCTCTCTCTCTCTCTCTCTCTCTCTCTCTGTCTATCTACTTATCTATCTTTTACTAACAGACCGACGCTGCATATATCTCTAGCGTTACATTAGCATTCTTATCCCTCGATTATGATCGAATTTCTAATGCTCAACTAATAAATCTAATGATTGTCCGATTCTACTACTTGAACAAGTCAAAAATAATGAGGACGATAAACGCCGTCCCGACGAGCTAGTTGGATATATCGAAGAACGAGAAGATTATTCTCTAATAATATACTCACGTCACATTCCAACGATCGCACATCGCTACTCTCAACACCGCCGACACTTATTTCCATGCAAGACTCACTTTCGACGGAGAAAAGATGCGTAAAACGCGGAGCGACGTGTCGATCGATGTCAATGGTGGCTGCTCGGCGCGAAAAGATCGAAAATGTCCACGCACTGATGGCGCCATCTGTATGCTCAGCTCCGCAGCTGCCTTGCCACTCGATAATCAATTCTCGATAGATCGATCGATTCTCGATAGATCAAATAGAAAAATTTTCAACCGCCTATATTTGCTTCTAGCTGCGTGCTTCTCGTCACTGTTAATTAATCCGAAATACACGTTCCCGTTTTCCCGATTAATCAACATGAGATACGCATGACCAGATACGAATGCGGCGATCCGGAAATTTCGGTAACTATCGATCTGTCGACGGTAAGGGATCCGGAATATGCGAAATACCGGATGTATGCGAAAATCTGTGTAGCGCGTCATGAGACCGTTCGAAACGACGTTGCACACGCACGCACGCACGCACGCCGGATTATGGCCCGAGCGCGACTAGACATTTGGTCCTCATGGGACTTTATTAACGTACCTATGATGCGTGGTGCAAATAGAACGTGCGCTCGAAGCCCAAAAGCATATTACGCTTGATTACTCAACCTGCCGAGGCATGGATGCGCGCGAAGTCGTCAGGCGTTAAGCGCATGTAGCGCACATGAGTCCCCGATGCGAGAAGCCCGTAAAAATAAGAAAGGTGTGCATCGATGAATATACACGAACACGTGTAACGCATGAGCCGTCCGAAAAGTATTTACTTCTAAATATCTTTGTCGATTTCGGAGGCGAAGAAAAATCGTCGAGTATAAGGTATGAAGGCGATTCTTTTCCTCGATGTCATTGTTATCCTTTTGAATTGTCACACTTTGTGTATTCATCAGCAATATCGTCGTATTTGTAAAAGCAACATTTGGATGTACGCTTTTAGAGAGATTTGAAAGATTGTATCACATGGATGATACGATAATACAGAGTGTTATCCTAGAATTTCACTATTTAACGTTTTTAATCGCGTTTGAAGTGTCCTTTCATCGTGATTATCGAAAAATTCGCCATCCGCGAAGCTCAGACTGGACGTCGATGTAGCCGGTCGAATTCCATGTGCTCTGTTCTATTCTGGCGAGAGGATTTACGTGGGATTAATTCGCGACTTCCGCGAGTATCGTCGATAACGATCTACCCTGCCGAGGCAAAATTTCATTATTAAATTCGAATCACCGGCCGCTCCGGTCCTTCCACGGTTTGTCGATAGAAAATTGGCACGAGACTGCCGATCGTGAGAGAGGGATAGAGAGAGAGAGAGAGAAAGAAAGAAAGACAGCCTATATCCCCCGAGATCAGAGGGAATGATCTGGATTTTATCAGGCTGCGGTGTCCCGTGGGAGAACTCTCCTGGCCGCTCCCTTAATTATTACGATTTACCGTTATATCGCGGTAATTAGGACCAACTCCAAGGGAGCCGATTATAATCACCAAAATGTTGCCTAACAATAAAAACGCAGTCGAGCGTTGCAAAAGCTCGTACATTCTTTCTCGCAAACAATACGGAAACTAAGGACAATGGATGAACTATGGATCCTGAGGGAAAAAATCGTGGCGAATACTCTTTCTCTCTCTTTAGAAAATTAAAACCAGTTGAAATTTTTACGCGCGACACGTGTGTATAACGCAAATATGCTTTATATTTCATTCGCTAAGAGAAGTTATCCGATAAAAAATTATCAAACAAATAGTTCTTGTATTCGATCAGGAAATATCTGATGAGAAATATCGGTTTTTAATTTTTTGATCGGGTTACTTGACGAAATGCCGTTATAATCGGAAGCATCCGATTAAATTTAATCGGATATCCCGATCGGATATAAAAATTGACCAAAATTTGATTGAAAGTATCCGTTTGATAATTTTTTTCCGGATTATTCCTCTCAATATGGAATATAGGAAATAGTCATATCTTTTCTCAATGAAAATATGTAAATATTCAAGCTTCTACAATGTGTTCCTTGTTCTCTATCTTTTTCTGGCTCAAGACTCAAGTCAGAAAAAGGTAAAGAGAACAGGAAGCAAAGAGTATATTGTAGATTTGGGCTAACATGTGTACAAAGAAAGTGACTTGTTATTGATGGTACGGAGACAAATCTTTTCTTTCTTGATATACCTTTTTCAATTTCTGATCGACAAAAGCGCGCATCACGTGACATTTGTTGAAGCGCGTCGGCTCCATTTTTAAGAAACACTTGCACCGTCTACCAGGGACAAAGGTCGGCGAACATTTTTCTTGCCGAGGAACCTGCGTCTGCCTCGAACGGCGACAGAATGTGCGTCACGCGTGCAACATTTATCAATGTCGAGGAGTCTGAAGGATCGGCGAGAGGATGCTCTCTCTTCCCGACTCTTTCCCTCCGCGACCGCTTGTTCGCCGTTAGCCCGACACGTGACCGGATAATTGTGTCCATTGATCCCTCGCGATCGATAGCACTCGAAGGCTCGCATCCCCGCAGGTTTTCAGCTGCGGCCACTGTCGTGACTGTAACAGGTGGAAATCGAAGTGATTTTTATGCATTTAACGCATTTCTCGCACCAGTATGACTGCTGCTCTTTCGGCATTTTATTATAACAATTTATCTCGTTATGAGATACGAGCACGCACGGCTCGAACGTGTATTTGGGCGCAATTATCGAAATCGGATAATCCGAATCGCACACTCTTTCGCCAACTGATCCTAACAAATAATGGCGCGTGCGAGGCGCCGATAACGATCGCGTTATCTTCGGATTTTATCGGCGCAACGCACGTTCGCTACGTGATCACCGGTCAAATCAAGGGATGAAGGGTTTATGCAAACAGAGTGATGCCCGATCACTTTCATCTGATCTCGACGTAAGTCTGTTCACTTACAAAGTCAGATTTCTGTACGTTGTCGCGAAGCAACGCCGATACCCATCAGTGGCTGAACTTTCCAACAAATACCAATTATCAGTAACATAACATCAATGTTATAAAACACAAGAAAAATAGCCAATTACAGCTAGTTGCGGTTGTTGGATATATTTAATTTACAGAAGAACAATAATGTCTGACAGTGTCAACATGTGCACTAAATATTTGTTTGGACTTTAAAACGCACGCGGTGAATCAACTTTCCACGTCAAATCGACTCTTTGATCCAAGTATTAATTATCCCATCATCGATTATTTTAATCACGTACTTTATTTACTTTTTTTACATAACTTTCTTAATACATAATTTTCTTTTTACATAAATTCTAAATATTGCAAGGAATACTATCTCAGCCAGGAATCTAGACCTCTCCACTTGCCGAGCAAATCGCCGACAATCAATTTTACAATTCCTTACTCGACAATATGAATATAATATAACGCAAGTGTTATTATATAACAGTTATATTATTAATGGGAAATTTTAATATTGATATAGTAATACGTCATTATAATATTAATTATCAATGTTATAATTTCCCATTCAACAATGTTGGTTGATGTTTACTGAATTTGAACTCCTCGCGCGAGGAAAGAGTGAAATGATAGGAAAAAACAATACACTTACGAAGTTAATGCATTTATAAAGAGTCCTCCTCGGGGGACTTGTTCCCGTACACCTTTCGCGCGCTTCGCTCTCAGGAATCGCGAGTCCTCGCTCGGCTCGGCTGTAACGCGGAATCTGCGGGCAAAGGTGGCCCTCGATTTCTCGAGCAGTGCTCTTCGTCCGTCGCGGAAGCAGCGGCGGTCGTTCGACAGCGACAACCGAGGTGCTACAGAACACTGTCAACACTCGTAAAACCCCGTTACGCATGTTTCTCGTGCACGTGCACGTCGATATAGCCCACTGCCGCGGCTATCTACCTAACCACCTAGCTAGCTACCTACCAACCTACCTACCTACCTATCTACCTACCCGACGAAGTCTCATACCTCCCTGATTTCCCTGGGGGATTCTGGGGGATGGCTCGCTTCTGGTGCCTGAAACGCACGGGCCGGGCCTTCCCGCGCGGACTTCAGCGGACTTTGGCGTATGGAAACGCACGCGGCATGCGTTGTTCTCGATGATTACCGCGATTCGCCGATTTCGCTGTGCGCACGTCTGTAATTCGTACAGTGAACTAAGTGCCTGATACGGCGTGGGAAACAACGTAAAAGTGTTGATGAAATCACCAATTTCAAACTGTTTCCTCGAGTTAACGTGCGTGTTCCACGCATTTGACCAATCTGATAAAAATAATAACAAATGACAGTAAATACTAACAATGATAAGTGTGCTCCAAGATTCATTTATCGTGATCATCGTTTAATGAAATAAATATACGCGAGCCTCGTTAACACTGAATTGTCAATGTGCTAAGTGTAGGTCAAAATGATTAACATTAACGATATGGGGCCGCGACTGGAAAATTTATTGTGAAAGGCTCTCACCTTCGCTTTTAGCGAGGTTGTTCCGACAACGTCAACGTGCTTCAAGGTTGAGTTTATCCTGACAAAGAGAGAGCTGCAAATCGCAATCGTGAGAGAAGGTGCCGAAGCCGGCTCTCATTGACACGAGGACCCACGGGTGTCATCAGGATACGCGTCAAGTGTGGCGCAAGACCGTGAACAACGACCGTGAACACAATGGATCGCGGTAACGCCGCTCGTACATACGCTCTGCGTACCCCACAAGCAGCAGCGGATCCAATTCCTCTCCTCTCGCCGGCCGGCCAGCCACCCACCCATGGGCGATGGTCTGTCGTTCCCTCTCTCTCCCTCTCTCTCTTTTCCTTTCGCTCGTCCTCGACTCCTGGCACGGAATGCCCCACGGGCTTCTCCGGCGCAATATGCTAGCACGTACATCGGATACTCTTGGGCTCGCTGGTGTTTGCCGGTGCCGTTCCCATAATTCCCAAGTGAGTTCTATCGGCCGGTTACGTCTCCCGGGACACGCGCCCGGTGATATAATGTGAGAATCGAAACGAATCCGTCGTTACACGGCAAGCGCGCCTCTTCTTCGCGTTCTACGGCTGTGTCGAATCTCGACGACGGCTCTTCTCGCGATTGTCTCTCCTGTCCTGTTGAACCTGAAAGTCACAAGTTTGAGAGAAGAGATACTATTGATAAGCTCAAATTTGTTATTTCACGGTCGCACTCAACATGTCTTGAGTTACGGTTTAATTTTATTTAAGTTATCTCTAAAATTCGCTTATATGTCCTTTTTATCGAGATAAGTGATAAGGAAAATACAAGTAATTAAAAGAATTAAAGTATTTTAATAAGACAAAATTGAATAATAAAATAATGATAGAAGGTCTCTTAAAGTAGGTGCTTTGAAATATCGTTTTATATTCTTAATCACAGTGTGATTTCTTTGCTTATGTGAAAGTGAAACAGCTGCGTTCGTTGAGCCGAGGAAAAATAAATTAATAACGTGCCGCTACGCCGAGCACCTTGCGACCCTTTGATTTCCGGCTTCGTTGACCTTTTCCGGAAATAACGTGTCTACGTAGCGGAGAGCCGACGTTGCGCTTCGCTTACGAATCCTGACGAGAATAATTCGTCAATCAGGAAAGAGAAAGACGTAATAATAATGGTATTAAAGACATCTGCCTTTCCGGCATCGAAAATTAAATTAACGTACCGTGAATGCGCGTGAAAACAGACTTTGCGATTGAGTAATTCGAAGTATACGTAAACTGCAATTCGAAGTATACGTATACAAGCGAAGAACATTGAAAATAAATAGATAATCGAGGTAAACTCGTCAATAATCACAGTTTTTCGAAAATAAGATACCATTTGCTTGTTGCGCGATTTCAACACGCAATATTGAAGAAAATTAAATTATAACTCAAAATATATTCGCCACCGCGAGCATCGTTCCTCGAGTAATTCCCCGAAACTACCAATTTGCAAATTACAGGCGGAATATGTTTACAATCGGATGCGCCAGGAGGAATGAGATAAGCTTGAAGCATTTGTTTAACCGGGTCGTCGGATACCGAGGCGACGTCTTTTACGCGGTTCTGATCAATTATCCCGCGGCGCATCTCTTGTCCCGGGCGGACGAGCGCAAGAAGTCTCCTTCGCGAGACAGTTAACGTTCGCTCCTCGCAACGTAATCCGATTTAACGACGGCCTTCGCGACGCAGTCGTCGTCGCGAAACCGTCCACATTTATCTGCGTTATAACGGCGCTTTTCCGTCGGATCGGTTTAGAGAGAGTCCGTCTCCGTCCAAACGAGCGTGTAACAAGAAGCCACTTGGCCTGAGTCGCCCGATAATAGATTAAACCCATCTTCGGCCCAGCCCCCGGACGCGAGAGCGCTATATTGTCCCCTTAACACCCCCGTGCCGGTAGTTTCGCTTTAGTTCACTTGACCCTACTTGTCTCACCGGGGTCTGGTAGAGCCCATTTCCACCCTCGGATCTACGGCCCTCTTCCTCGCCCCATTGGTCCTCTGTCTTCTCCCTAGACTCTTCCTGCCCGTTATCTCCCTTTACCTCGTGTATCCTTGGTGTCCTATCCGAGCGAGTCTCTCTCTTTCTTGTTCTCTTTTTTTCTATGCGCACCACCTTGCTTATGTCGATGCACCGAGGGTTGCGCCCAATATTGAGTTCACTCTATCTCCGATGTTCGATGGGAATTTATTCTGGAAACAAAGATGTTAATTGATGATTCCATATTATCGTCTCACGTTAGAATTGATATATATTGAAAATAATAACCGTTTGACTTTACTTACTAAATAATTATTATTACTATTAACATTAATTACGACTAATACTATCTACTAAATAATGAACTCACAAAATCCAAAGGGAGTCACGCAAATTTGCAAAAATTTTTCATTAATCGATTTACTTCAGAGTCAAATACACGGAGAGAATATTATAGTTTTATTTCTCTTTTCATATAAATTCTTTTAAATTTTATGTTTTTAGTGGTTCAGGAATAGATTGTTGATTAAGATCTATCTTGCTAAGAAACGTAGTAAATTTTGTTAGAAACACGGCAAATGTTTTAATATAATAATATAATTTAGTTCCTAAAATATATAAGTAGCACATATAAAATGAAAGGATAGAGCGAATCACTGTAGAATGTCAATGTTTTTCTCGGTTATAAAATTCGATAATAATTTTTGCTATAAAATCCTCTCCGTGTAAAAATGTTGCCGCAAAGATTTCATACCGCTTCTTCATCCCGAAAAGGCCTCGGGTTTCCGGAGATTTCAAGAAGCGCTGCTTCGGAGAAGGCCAACTCCAGCCGCTGACGTTTCCTTCGTGTGTGTTCAGCGCGGGCAAGTGTGAGAACGCGTGCTGGTCTGCGTCAGAGTGCGATGCAAAGAGCGATGCCACGCAATTTCCTTAATGTACTCGCTAAATGTCCTAACCCGCGTTCTACACCAGCGGACATATACGGACGTATATATGTGTGAGTGCGAGTGCGTGCGTGTGTAGGCGCATATTTTCAGTACGCACGATACCGTACGATGATGTGACCGCAAGCATTACGACTCGCGGAAATAGGCTAAGCGAAAACGCCGGTAAAAGCCAATGCGCCGCGATCGAAATAGGGCACCATCGATCGTACGAAATTTATAAGATGGAAATACTCGCGCAAACTGCCGCGCAGAACACACCGACACTGCCGATGTCGAAGGACCGAGGCCGCCCGCGTTTTCGGACGTTTGAACGTGACTTGTACGATTTTACTCTTTTACTGGCAAATGTGTTCTACTCAGCACTCTGATCCGGCCAAAGTGAGACATCCTGTCAATATTACGAGTACAACTGAACTTTCTGCTAGTAAAACTGACTGCAATTTGCGCAATTTTTGCTCAACATCGCGCAACTCGCGCAAACACCCTGAAACAAGCGTTCCGTCGCGCTCATCAATTTTCCGAGACATCCGACTTTAGAGCGGGATTTCACGTAAGCCTATTTTCACGTGGAGAAAAACGTCAACGTTAATAAATATGTAAAGTTGGCATATTCGACGTGTGATTCGTATAATTTTCGCAAACGCTATCGAGAACTTACTGTCGCCCACTGGCGAAAATGATCGATTCGCCGGTGAATCGAGCAGGTCCTACGATTAGGTCCTTTTTTCCCTCGGCCAAAAGAGCGTGCGGATAAAATGTTTAATGGGGTAGCTAATGTCCCCATATGCGTGAGCGAAATACGCGCGCGCGAGCGTGTGCATATCCAGGACACGCAATGGGCGGTACGCATGAATAATGCGCGCGAGGGAGCATCCTCGACGCGGGGATCCTCGTTTACTCTATATGGCACTTGCTCTATTCGCACATACCTTTATGAAAGCAAGCGGCTTTGCTTTGATAACTCGGTTGATGTCGATAATCGATGATCGTCGTGATTTGCACACACGAGTAGGTTCTACGGGCTCACGTGCGAATTATCGTAATCTCTTCCGATTAATTGCAAAATAAATTATCGTTAAGCGATCTCAATCAAGCTGTCAAAAGGACAATCGAAATTTCGACGTATCCATCGATCTAAAAAAATATATATATACAGATTTAACTTCCAATAAAAGAAGCAATGTAACATAACATATGATGTCGATAAGTAATGAAGAAGTGTTCAAAATAAAAGAGATAAATCTTTCAATAAAACGTGTAGAATATGATATCGATATAAGTAATGAAGGAGCAAAATAAAACAGGAAAATTGCACTTCTTGGCACTTCATTATCTTACCGCGACAGTCGTCGAATAAATGAGCTGGTGAAGTACTATTAGATCATTGCACGACTGCGACTGCGAAATTATCGCAAATTATCTGTAAAGTGCAAATATGAAACTTGAAATCATAAGAGTCAACAAACTAAAAAAAAAGGTAAATAAAGAAAGAAAAGCGAAACGCGTTATGAACCTTTTGCATTCGAAAGTCGATTCGACGTAACTTGGATGTACGACTGCACTCGATATGAATCTAATACTTTGTGTACACTGATGCGTTATGATAGAAGTCGACATTTCCTTCACTAAAAATAATCGCTATCTCGCTGAGAAAACGTGCCGCGCCGCGATCGCTCGCAATGTAGAATCCGGTGTGTCCAGTGCCTTTTTATCGAAGATCTGTGAGCCGCAACGTGTATTACGCGGCTCCGCGGGCACATTGTGCGTATTTTATGCGTGTTTGCACAATTTCCGACGACTCCGTGTATGAGCGCGTTCGCGAACGAGCCAACTGTTTATGAGATCGGGAGGGGTTGGACACCGATGGGGCAGCGACGCTGGTATACGCGACTGCTCGGTTGCCGTTTTATCGGTTGGAAGATATTGGATTTATTAATATCGTTGGTTAGGCACGTCGGATTCATTTTATTGCCGGTCGGAATCTCCCTCGCGCACGATACGCGCGGCTTTCCTATTCATAAGCGAAATTCGCAAAACGCGGATTCTTGACACCTTGATCGCGTCTTAGATTATTGCAAACATTAACAAGACAGAAATGAAGTTCGAAATCGTAGGAGCCCGTAAAATAAAAAATAAGTAAAGAAAGAAATGCGAAATGCGATATTAACTCTGCGCTCAAAAATCGAGTTATATTCGACGTAACATTTTATTTTCACTACACTCGACATGTGTACATCGAAACATTATGATAGAAATAGAAGCTTCTTTACTAAAAAATTTCTTTATTGCCAAGTTATTGGGACTAGAGTTGAATTAATTATGGAGTACGAGGAGTTCATGTGAACAGTGTAATTACCTTTTCAGTTAAAAGTCATGTAGAAGAATCGGGTCTCACTCTTGGCGAGACTCACCGCCGGGCTTTTGACCGTTCAGATTAGTGCTTTCCCTCGCAGCGCGCGCCTGTCCGGTATGTCGCCGCATAGCCGACAGGTAAATTCGAGCGAAATGGAAAGGTCTCCGCGCGCAAGTGCATCGGTCTCGCTATGACGGGCAAATGCGCGTCCGTATGTCGCTTAAGCCCATTTAATCGTCGGAACGGAGAGAACTCTCCCTTTCTCTGTCTCTTTCGCGCTCAGGTTGAGCCAGCACGACAATAGGAGGAGGCTGTCGTCGAGCGGGCTTTGTGAGCCCGCGGAGGAGCTTTCCGTGGGGTTCGCGCGCTCTCCCGAAGCCAGGTCGAGGGAGAAGGAAGGAGGGGGCGAGAGAGAAGCGACGGAGGGTGCCCGCGGTCGTTCTACCATGTCGACGCACCCACGCGAGCGAGTCCCTTTCATCCGCTTCGCTCTTCCTTGTTTGCCCGCGGCACGCTGTGGATATGCTTGTCCTGGATACGCGCACCTTCCAGCGACTTGTATTCGCTTCCTCGTCGCCGACACAATGGCACATCTGCTGCCGGCTCGTATGCGTCGGCCGCGCGCTCTTTGCGAGGAAAGCCGAAGTTCTCTCTCGCGTCCACAGCCAGATCTGCATATCGTGCTCTGAAACAGGGTCAAAGTGAAACCTCTCTCTTCATTCTGAAAATGTGAACCACGAAGAAATACTTGGGGACGAAAAGAGGAAGTTTTTCATACCTGTATTTTGCATTCTGTTATTCGTCGTCAGTTCTGACGATGGCAAATTCTCCAGGTTGGGAAGTTGACCTGAAAAAATGACATTTTGTTAGAGTTATTATTATTATTTGTTAGAGTTATTATTATTATTATTATTGTTTTAACGGATTATTCTGCAGAAGATCCTTCTCGCCCTTTTCAATACGTATAAAGCATCTCTGTGAAAATTCCAGTCGCGGCGCGACTTTCGGCGCGGGGCTAGTTGGAAGCACCTCCGTCGATATCTCCGTCGTAGCTCCGCTGGAACTGGAATAAAAAACCATATGCGTAAATGGGACAAAACGGGCGGCATAAATTCAAACCTATTTACGCGGCAAGGGTGGCGTAATTTATCGCCCGCCAACGTAATGGAAACGCCCATAGAGAAAGAGATCTCCCCGGTGCAAATTCGATTATATGCAGTCGTATCCCCTGAGTTAGACTGCCTCTGGGTCTTCCCCTTCCCTCGTGCCTCCTATCTCACCGCCGGTCTAGAGCAAGTTAAATTAAAAAACGTGCCGCGTATATGGACCTTTATATTTCATAGCGGTCGCCTCTCCGTTCACTAATTGCAAGTCCGGGCCCATGGCGTTTCTTTTTATTTCGATTCTTGTTTCTGTCTTCATAACCAACGGGCCATGATTTCTTTCTCTTTCTCTTTGCCTCTGCGCTTCCTTCTTTCCACGATTGTCAAAACACAAGCCAGCCGCGGTTGGCACTTTATGACTCGTTCGTGGCGGAGATGATGAAGAAAAGAGACGTCATTACAGCAATAATTGTTTTATAGCGTTCTCCGTCAGAGCTGGGAACTTGATACGCGAGCTATTTGATAAAGAACTTAGAAATAACTTTATCCATTGTCCTTAATATACTAAATGAAACATTTTTTTTCTCTTCTCTCTTTCTCTCTCTCTTTCTCTCAGGTTCATCTAGTAAATTTAATAAATATATAAATTAGATATGAAATATATCATAATAAGATCATAGAAAATATCATAATAAGTATCATTATAAGAATAAACGGAATAATTACGAGATACTTGCTTATACTACGTATACCCGCCATCCGCTATATTAACTAAAGCGTGGACTTTTTCTCACGACCACTCAGAATGAGTTGGAGCAAGTCTCCCCCTAAGGGCGCGACACCAGAAGCTCCGCAGCGATAAAACCGCGCGCAACTATAAACCCTGCGCGAACTAGGTGTAGGTGAGCGAAACGAGCGGTTCGACGCGTCCTCTACCCTTCCGCAACGGGTCTTCCTGCAACCCCCCGCGGCGATGCTTTTTACGGTGACGGACGACTCCTGGAGGCGTGTCGACGTGTGTGCAGCGGAACCGACAAAGGGTGGGTTCGCGTGATCGAAGCTCGGTGAGGACGCCCACGGAAGTCACGAGGTCGCGCAATCGCAAAGACACCCCCGTCGCCGAATTCGAGATAGGGTCGTCGTAGACGCCGAGGTCGAGAGTTCCTGTTCGATTTGTGAGAGGAAAGCCGACGTGGCGCACGGTAATTGCGTTCGCGGAAAGTCGTGATGACGACTTCGCTGTCGGCGAACAAGTTGGATCTTCGTTATCGCAAGTTTCCCGGAGATCTAGAAGCTCAAAAGTATAAAATATAATATGCAGTATTAGTAATATGAAAATAATATAATACGGCATAGAAATTCCTTTTGTAGCTTGTTTGTATTCACGTGATATCTGCAGAAAAAATACATATTTTTAGAGAACCATTTTCTCCTCTGCATACAGTCTTTCTCAAAATGTATGAAAATATAGTACTTGTAATTTTTCATGTCTATAAAATAAAATGTTCTCACCGATTTTCTACTAAAAATTATTAGAACCTAAAGGAATTAGTTTATAAAATCTAATGTACGTGCGTGCAAGTACACAGCTAACACGGGAGACTTCCTTCACTAATAAATTATTTAATGTGTTCTGCGTGATCTTAACGCGGTCCATATTTAATGTATTCATGTGGCGTGACAGTTGATATAGAAATCAGGCAGCTCCGCTCATTTATCGCGCAGCTTATTTTCGGCGATACACCCTTTTGACGGTAATATCGACGACGGGTATGCATGACAGATTTTATGGGCATCAACCGTGTGCATAGAAGGCACCCCGTGCCATCTGTTAGCCTGTGGTCAGGTGGAAAATTTAACGATCGTCGCGACGCGTTAGGGAAATGTCATGCATCGATCAGCGCGTCTCCGTGCGATTTTCATCGACGTGTCCGTTTGTGTGAAACATGTACGAGCATGTGTATGTTCTATGCGAAAATCGAAGTCACGAAGCCAATCAACTACGCACGAATTGCATGTGAAAAAAAGAAAAATAATCGGCTGGAAATAGACCGAGATCGAGAAGGACCGTTCTGTCGTTGCGAGCGCGTCCTTCAATCTAACAACACGCACATTGAAAAAAAATGTTTGGCATTTGTAATTATAATTACGTAGAAAAATAATTACTATAAATTACGGTAGAAAAATCATTGATTTACTAAATTCTACTAACTTTATGTGTGTATTACTACTATCATTTTTATGTTAGAACGACCAAAAATATGGTTGGAGTAACAAAATAATTAATTAATTAAAATTTTGGTTAGGGCTAAAAATAATTAATTAATAATGTAATTTTAGTTAAATCAACAAATTCTTTTTTTCAGCGTATAAATGCGCGTATAATTGATCCGCGTACAGTCGAATATGCGCGAACAGAACAGAAGAAAGGATAAAAAAAAAGGAAGAAACGCGGAGGAGGTGAACGGAAAAGAAATATACGCGAATGATCTCGAGCAAGATTATAAAATGGCGTCCCTCATCCCCGTGACCATTCTTAATTTTGCTCGGTTCCTTTTGTCCTCGCCCTCTCTCTCTCTTTCTCCGTCTGTCCTTTTTTCTTTCTTTTCTTCATCTTCTCCTCCTACTACAAGCCTCTATCTTTACTTACGGCAGCTCCTCGTTGCTTACCGAATCGAAGGAAAGCAGTGGCCCATGCTCAAAGGAACTCCCGGGGGATGATTCCCGAATTCTTTTGCGCGACGATTCCAATGAATACGACCGTCGCGACGCACCGATAAGTCGCGGACTCGGTGTGTCGCGTTATTAAGCGCAGACAACGCTCTTATTTTCCGGGATTCTCAATATCCAGTATAAAATAAGGTATCCTCAGTTCCCTCCTCCCTCGTTACTTTTCCGCGAATTTGTTGATCCGCGATAAAGGTGTACACAGTTCGCTGGCTTTGCATCTTTAATGAATGTGACATTATAATGGGTCTGGTGAGCTTTTCTTCGAGGATAGCAGCATTTTGCATAGAAAACTGGAAATCGGGAAAATCTGAACTTTACTTCGGGTAAATTGAACTTTATCCGTTGGAATGCATAGTCGGGCTTATTGTTTTCATTGCCCGTTTATCGCTTCTCGCAGCTACAAGGAAATTAGCGTGGATCTGCTTGGGGAAAGCAGCGATCGTTCGTTCCATCAACCTCAACATTCGTGGAACTTGACGTACTCTCTTCGAGACCCACGCATGACCATAACCCTCGACAACGAGAGTGTAAGCCGAGCAAAAAAATGTACGCGCACAAAGATCGGCTTCACTGCCGTCTTACCGAAGGCACCTCTGACTTTCTGTCTGAAAGGATTAATATCGTCCACCATCAGCGCGACTAGCGGGGTTGCCTCGCCACCACTCCTCCGGATCCGCTGCTTCATTCTCTCATCCCTCCGCGTATCTATCGCGCTGGAAGCACCAGGGGTAGCAGAGCATCCCCAGTGCGCCGGAGTCGTTCGGTGTCGGTGGCGTGCGCCATATTGGAGGCGGTCGAGCTTCTCTCCAATCGGCACCCAACAGAACGTTAGCGTGGGTGCCGTCCGCACCCAATAATCCAGACATGTGCCCCACCAAGGAGCCGCCACACCCACGTGTGTCACGTGCGCACAAGCAACATGAGTCGCTGATCAGCCAGTCGTGCGCGTACCCTCGCACTGTGCTTATCTTGTTGGCAGTTCTTATCCTCATATGTGTAGAGAAGATTCTCTTGCAGGAGGTCGACAACGTGCCTGGACCAGTCAAGATTGAAGATTTTGATCCGTTGTTGATGATGTGAATTCGTTGATCATCTCTGCAAGTCAAGATTATCGAGTTTCGTTATCGATGATTGGAAATGTGTTGTTTGATGGCTGTTGTCGAGAATAAAAATGTGTTTAAAACTTAATCTTAATAGAGAAAGAGATAATTAGATCTAATTAAAGTAGAATGTTAGAGTTGGGTTTTGGAATTGGTTTTGTCAATTGGAAGAAAAAATGAACAGGTGTTATTGTTTATAAAGCAAGATACCAGTGTTACTTATTTCTCATAAACTTAACTAGTGTTTGGTGGAGTAAACGGCCATTGAAAGAAAATGATACTCCAGAAATTGCAAGGAAATATCATCGTGGAGAGGAGACATTACTGGACGTTGGATTGATTAACGTAATTCTACACAGTGGCACTTTCGCTGAAGACGACAAGCTGACCTCCAAAGGCGTCGATGTTCAAAGAAGTATTGGTGCGATAAGATAAAGTTAACGAATAGTTGACTTGTTTGTCCGGATTGTAAAACTCTGCAACAAATACGCGTAATATCAGTGTTATTTACGATTATAATCTAAAGAAAGTTTCAACAAAAGATACCACGTCGTATACCTGGAAAAACTTGTTTGAACAAATTTTGTGCAATCCATAAACTTCGAGCACTGATCAAGCGTTGCTATCTAGGCAAGTGCGAAGGTGATGACTTCTTCGGATCCGAAACATTCAATTGTTAAAAACCTTCAACGACATCGTAGCTCAGAAAAGAAGACAGACAAGTCTGTTTTGTCTTATTTTGCACAATATATCCGCTTTCAAAAATTGAGAAATAATCCTGTATAAGACCACTCTGCAAAGTTGTGTTAAAATCGTCCTTGAGATAAGCTTGGATTTTGTGTAAAACGCCGTCATCTCCAATCAGTGCCCGGCATTAAACCTTCGCGAAAATATTGAGCGTTGAAGATAATTGTTTTCACCTCTGTGAAAAGGATCGCGATCAGACGAGATCGCAATATCTCTCTCCTTCGGTAGTCTCGTGACGTAGAATGGTTCGAGCCCACGTCGCGAGAACGCTTAGATAATACCAGCGAGTGGAGTGTCGCGCGCGAAAGTGGCAGCTATGACTATGATAAGTCTGGAGATGTTGGGGTGCGAGGCTCTTCCTCTAGAAGGGATGTACCAATCGCGACGGCACGACGTCCTGACGCCGCAGAGCAGTCCGGAGTCGCGCAACGTTCGCCAGGAAGCCAGCAGCGTGGATCGTATCGACAGCGTCGGCTCTGCGATATCGCACGGAGACATGCACCCATTAGATCAACCTGCCATTGAGCTCGGTCTGCCTTCGCATATCCCGGAGATCCTCTACTGTAAGTGTCGACGAGCTGCAATAGACAAGATCACCGGAAATATCAAGATTACTCGACGTCCTTCGGGTTGTTTGTTCCTGCAAGTTGTCGATGTGACTTTCTATCCCAAAGATGCCTGAAAATAATTGCTATATCAATTATCGAGGAGTGAACGAAAAGATAAAGTAACGCGTGTGTACTACCGTCTTGTCCGGAGATATTGACGTAACACCGAGAAGTGTTAACGCGTAATAGACAGGCATTGATAGTGAGATTAATTACTTCATTGTAATAGTATACAATAAAATGTTATCTTAAACTGCAAGTAGATATATTGTATCTTTGCTACACTTTCTTGAAATGACATCTTATGGTCCTCAAATCGCCGATATTGTTATTACCTTGTAGTACTTATCGTTGCGTGCTTCAACTTAGAAAGCCAGTTTACTTATTATGCTCTAATCGTTATGTTACAGCCTCGATACCAAAGTGCGGGGGATGCCAGGAAGTTATTTTGGACAAATACGTTTTAAGGGTGTTGGAGAGGTGTTGGCATGCAAGATGCCTCACGTGTCGGGACTGCGGTGCCAGGTTGACTGATAAGTGCTTCGCGAGGAACGGTCATGTGTTTTGCAAGGACGACTTCTTCAAGTAAGCATCAATAGTTGTTAACATAACTCTGAATATTTTCGAAATACGGCGCGGTTTCCAATTAAAATTTTGCGAAGCACTCTGTTCTCTTTTATTCCTGTAAAATTAATATTGCACAATTTTAAAATTCGAATAATTAACTCGTACTTCCAATTAATAAGTATATTAATTAATTATTTCAAGTGTTTCCTCGATATAGACGTTTTAATTATATTTCGGGAAACCGCTTGAATTATTCTTTTATAATTCAAAGATATATTCACAATATATTTATACCACATTTATAACTGAAAATATCTTTCTGTGCGCAACAAAATAATTTTTTTGCGCGCGTTTTATCTGAATCATTTATCACGGCTTACGATTCCAATTGAAATTTGGCTTACAGTCGTTTGATCGTATCTTCAAGAAAACGGTTCAACCTCGATGCAAATTTATCAAAAAAGGAAATTAAATGAATCTTACCGACGACTTCATCCGACATTATTGTTACTCGGCTTATCGACTTATTGGTAATAACGAAGTATGTATGACGGAAGGCGGAAGAAATGTTGCTCTCCTCGAAGCACGTATATCGAGTATTCCGGTATCGATTCCGTCGGGAGAGAGGGTAGCGTGCTCTTCCTCATTTGTCCATAAGACAAGGCGCCATTTTTCTTTCCCTCGAAGCTAAATCGTCTTTCTTTTAGCCATACTCCTCGCCACGCTATCTCTCATACTCTTGCCGACCCGATCTTTTGTTTCGAACGTCACCATCGAGGAATCGTTCTCGCGACTTCGCCGAATCTGACAACAAAGAATGAATTACATTTCTTTATTCTTTTCTATTTATTATCATATAAGAAATTATCGTTTTTACTAATCGTCATCAGCAAGTATCGTCCTGGAACTTTATAAGCACCATGTCGTTCTCACCGCCGCGTTAATAATCGGACGAATCGCGATAACAATTTATATGCATACGATAGCGTATAGTTTTGTCATTAATGTGTGAATGTAATGTGAAAATGTTGTATGTTGTTGGTGTGGCAGGCGTTTCGGGACGAAATGCGCGGGCTGCGGCCAAGGTCTGGCGCCTTCGCAGGTGGTACGAAGGGCGCAGGAATTGGTTTATCATCTGACGTGTTTCTCGTGCGCCCTTTGCTCTCGCCAACTGGACACCGGCGACGAATTTTATCTCATGGAAGACAGGAAGCTCGTCTGCAAGCCCGATTACGAGCAGGCAAAGGCGAAAGGTGAGATAAGCTCTACCCGTTACCCTTTGACCTTCTACGCTCTCTCTACTGGCAGATGCCATTCTCGCAAGGGCGGCTGTTCTTCCTCGCGAATTTCATCTTTCCGCCGCGTAATTTCATTAACCTATGACTTTTTTCCCACTGTGTCGGTTTAATCCCGAATAAATAATTTTCGCCGTTGACTTCTGCATTTTTATCTCGCGTATATGCACAGATACATGAACGACAATAAATTCTTTTCTTAAGATTAGAACGCGATGGAAAAATTCTTCCGGATAATTTTGTAATTTTTCTCGCCGGTGGAGAAGTGAATAAAAAGTAAGATATATCTCAGAGGAACTATAAGTAGACTCTTGGATATTTCTGACATAATTAACGAATTCTAAGAGTTGATCGGTTAAATAAAAATTCACGCGTGTAATATGTAATATATGATAACTAACAAATTCCAGAATTAGCGGACGGGGGAAGTATAGACGGTGATCAACCTAACAAGAGGCCGCGAACGACGATCACGGCGAAGCAACTCGAGACTCTCAAGCTGGCGTACAACACCAGTCCGAAACCAGCGAGACATGTGCGAGAACAGCTGTCTCAAGACACCGGCCTCGATATGCGCGTCGTTCAAGTCTGGTTTCAAAATAGGTAAGACAAATCGAATAGCACTTATAAGGTTTCTCCAGGCGTTTTCTTCAGTTTATCCTACATGCAGTCAAACTAGACACGCGTCCAATATCGTACAATGAGATGAAGAGAGATGAGGACTCTTCTCGATTTCAGTGGAATCGATATAAATTCCGAATTTAAAATCATATCCGGTAAAAACGAATTCAGTAAAGATGAAAGATAATTCATATAGAAGTCTTACGAGAAAAATTAATTTAGGGTCCTAACGATACCATCAAATTAAGAGGGAGGTACCGGCTCATCGTTAGGATTCTGCATCTGCATGGTTTCTGGTATGGTTTCTGAAGCCATTTATAATGGAAGCAATCGAGATATTCGTGACTAAAGAATCCGAAAAAATATATTTCAATTCCTTTCAACGTTAAAAAATACGAAATAACGTAATTAATTATTAAATGGACATTCATTAATTTCAAAGCAAATTTTTGCCTCGCAATTGAGAAAATTCGAATAAAATAAGGATCATATACAATAAGAGAATTAAGATGTCTACAAAATACGACGAAGCTTGTCCTACATACACTATGATTGCAATACTCGCAGACACTGTACTTTCCAGCCACACGTTTGTACATTTTTCCCTCTTATCGCTCAAGTGGCACTACGTGATATTATATGACAAAGTATCTGTTTCGCTCTTTAAAGAAAAATGTTTTATCTGTAAAAGCGGATCCGTAGTCGCTTATCAAGTGAGAATGGTGTTAGAAAGCGTCCGTGAAAATAACACGAAGGATAAGTAAATAAGGTTTCTATCAATGACTCGAGATAAATATTATACCTATACGTAAATTTATAAAATGTGCACGTGCAATATAGTTTTCTAGCGAACTCACGCCGATATTTGATGTAATGCGAGATTAATGTACGTCTGCTGCTGCGAGATAAGATACATTTTTTTTTAGAAAGTGCACAGACATGACGCGATATAATAGGAACTAGAAATTTATACGAGATGCTAGAGATACGAGAACGTTATTTATCATAAGTACTTGATATGCGGTACATAGTTCAATGAGCAAAAGTTGTTTATCACATCTCCAGAATTTATTCTTTTTCGCGGCTTTATCGACGCGCGCGGTATTAGAACGATAAATAACAACTTTCACATTAGAAATTTCGACACAGTTATCGATTTGCAGATATTTTTATTGATAATACGACACACTATCTTTAAATGTCGCTGAAAAATACACCTCTAAATATCATAAAGGCAATCATGTTATTTATTACATAAACCTAACTTTGGCGGAATCATTAAACATTGTCATTATTTCGGTAATATCAGAAACTTGAAAAAGTTTATCGATAATTTCATTGACTCAAGAAATAAATCACTTCTCAGGCGCGAAATCAGACAATTACTCGAAATATAGCAGAAAGTGACGTGTAACGATAGTAGATATTTTGACTGAACGTGGCCTATACTATTTTCTTATTATTAATAAAAGAAATACGATTAAAAATCCGACAAACTTTTATAAGCTCCTGATACTAAGTAATTCACTTCAATATTTTCTATTTTGTGGGTTTATTTCTGGAAGTTTTCGTTCATGATAACGATAGACAATAATGTTATTAAGCACTTCAGATGTCCACAGCGACAATTATTTTAAAATATTATCATTATAATTTCTTACCTGTAGAAGGGCGAAAGAGAAGAGGCTGAAGAAAGACGCTGGTCGGACAAGGTGGTCGCAATATTTTCGCAGTATGAAGGGTTCCGGTGCTGGTGGTCACTCGCCTAGGCATGATAAGCTTCTCGACAAGGACGAGCTGAAGGTAGACTTGGACTCTACTTTTGGTCATCACGGTAAGTTGCATTCTCATCCTAATAACACATAAGGTAGTGTTGGTCAGATAAAGTTACCAAACCTTTTACACAATTACCAAACATTTCAATTAACCAAATTTCGGGCATACTTACATTCGAGAAGTTCTCCGAGTAAATTTATTGAAACTCATTGTTCACACTTAAATTCTGCGAGGACGTCAAAATTATTCCTAATCATCGCCAGCCGCCGTTTAAAACGATCGGGACGAGCGGTATATTAAGCGCGGTACTCGTTCCCGGGTAAGTACAGGTAATAGCGGGCATAAATTCAAGGACGGGCCGCAATCTTCCTGAAATCTCGGACACGGTGAGCCGGCAGTTAGCCTCCGCGATCTCCTGAATATTTGAGGAGATCGTCTTCCCCTCGGGTAGCAAGCATCTGGGTACTGGAAGTCTCAGACACAATGGATGCGATCGCCGGCCGCGCCTCGACTTTCGACTATCGAGTTCTAACGTTGGAACGATCATTCATCGCGAACAGACAGTTCCCCGTACGAAGTTGAAAGCATTTTTTTAGCCATCTGTCAAAACTATTTCCGTCTATTTGAGTACAGCGTTAACTGACTTATTAAAGACTCTGGTATATTTTCAGCGAAGTAACAAATACAATAATTAACGTCATGTCGTGGTTTTTATATTTCGCTGCGTTTTCCGTGTACGCCTCATTTATTCCTTTAACCTTTATGCCTCATTTATTCCTTTAAATTATTCGAGCACGTACCATAGAATTCTGAAAGCGAACTGATCTGCCCACAGACTTGAGCAACGACAGCTACGGCACGGTGGTGAACATGGGCCTGGATGGCGAAGGTGCGAGTCCAGGCGGCGGTGGTAACGGAGCCGGGAGTGGGCCACCCCGTGGTTATCTGGGTGCGACGACACCGCCGTATCTCTCAACGTCCAGATCACCGTCCTTACCTCAGTTCCCGTACCCGCCAGATGCCGGTCTCTCGGTGTACACCACCCTCGGTAAGCGGATTATCACTTCCGAGGTGCGCTCGGAAGAGATTAATCTATTGACGTAATCGGCTGATTACTCTCTGAAGTTTCAACGCTCTAGTAGACTCCTCATTCTCCTTTTCTCTCTCGATTAAATTATCTTCTTCGAATTCGTCCAACTTCTTCAGTATTCTAGATGGACATAATTTTTCCGCAACTCACGCTCGATTTTCAACTTTCAATTCACCTCAAAATGAGTCTCTCTGTAACTGACAATACACGAGGATTAGAAAGGGACGGGAAGACTTGAGCGTTAACTCTTTGCAGTCATAATAATTTTTAATCTAATCGTAGCTCAGTGTATCAGCCATTTAATAAATATTTTGATCTATTCTTTTTGCAAAATATGAGAAAAAATGTACTTTCAAATTTTGCAAGATCTTGTTACATGTGTCTTTAATGTTACGTCTTTTTACATGTGTCTCTTAATTATATAATATTTTGAAAGCAAATAATTAAAGCACTTGATTAACGTTCACTTGGCTCCGACAACTGAAAGCAGATATGCGAGTGCAAAGGGTTAAATTATCCGAGCACGTACCATAGTTTTACGACTGACGCGAACCGTATGATTCCAGGGGGACCGGGCGGCATGGTGCCAGGACCAGCGTCGGATCTGAGCAACGAGTCCAGCGGCGGCGGTGGCGGCGGAGGTGGCGGCGGCGGCGGTGGTAGCGGCGGTGGCGGCGGTTACCCCGATTTTCCGCCGTCGCCGGACTCCTGGCTCGGCGAGCCGCCACCCCCGCACGCTCACCACCATTCGCACTCCCACTCCCATTACGCCACATAACCCGTCAAAACCGCGCGCCGCCAAATACCGTATAGAATAACGTGCTACCGGCGCGGAGCGTGCACCTGACGCCGGCGATCTTGCCGTCGTCGTCATCGTCGTCGCTGTCGTCGTCGTCATCGTCGTCGCTGTCGTTGTCGTTATCGTCTTTTTGCGAAGAGAAAAGCGCCAGTAATCTTCACTTTTCGCTGAACATTTGGGTCACCCTGAATAAGGTGTATCGTGAAGTCTGATACATTTCCAAGGGGTGTCTTCCCGTGTAAGCCACTTGGTCATTTCTTCAGGAAAAATCTCTTTTTTGACACGTTCTGTGTTGTGCCAATTTTATGCGCTTTTCCATTCTCGTCGCGTGCACTATCGATAATTATATATCAATTAATGATATTATGACAAAATCTCCCTTAATAGCGAGAAGACCAAGATGTGTCCACTGATAGATCGTGCGCGACACCCAACGTGTTGATCGATATCTTTTTCTTAATTAGGATGATTATCGTTAATCTAATTCTAATTAAGAAGAAGATCTTGACATTCATACTTTTCATCGTGTAATTCTAAAAACAATAATATACGTTATTTCAGTATTTCGTTATTTCGAAAATCGTGTAAGATGATGTCGCGAGGAAGCTATTGAAGATAGCTCTTGGCGAAAACGACGCGACATCTTCGACGTCGGCGACAGATTGTGATCGACATCGACGTCTCATACGGCTTGCGTGTGTCTGTATTGTACGAAGTTATTCTATACCGGTATTTTACACCGTCCCTCTCGATCTCTCGTCATCCAAGCGGCCGTATCGACGCCGTTTAACGTTACACTTAATGGCACACGTATGATTCGCATTCGATACTACGATTAATCTAAATATATTTATGTACAAGTTCCTCGTTTCTCGGTATTACGGAGTTTAATTGTCGAATAATAAAATAGGAGGTAGTGTTAAACGCGTCCCGAACTGTTCGATACGCGGATCGATTCGTTGTGACCGGATTGTGAGAGGAGCTCGATAACCAACATCGTTGACGCCGAACGACCAATTGTCAATCAACTTCAGTTTAGTCCATTCCGTTCTAAACAGTTATTACAAAACTAGTCGCAAAGATTGCTCATCGGAACAATTTTGTTTTTTCTAGACAGCACTAAGAATCTGGAGAATAACGGAATTATTCCTATCGGGAATAACGGACAACAGAATTATTCCTATAGGATCAATTTCACAATAACTGTCCTGATCTTTAACAGGTGCAGAAGGCTATGTTTCCACTTGCAATAAAATTCTTCTCGCAATACAATTGTTTCACAAAGTATAAGAAAGAAAAAATTTGCAGTTCAATTAACGAGTGATTTTACAGTCGCAGAGTCTCGGCATACGATGCGTTCGTCCAATTGGCTCGGATTCGCACCATCACGACGAATACGATAATCCGTATGACCATACCGCAGCTTGAGCCCGATTTCCATGAAACAAGTTTTTAAAGAACATCAAACGATAATTGGCATAGATCCATGTCAGTTTTAGCGTGTCTACTGCTCGCAGGAAGACGTGAATGCGAGAAATTTCGAATCGTCGATCGAATCGAATTTCCGTCTTTTCTTATTGTGTATAGAGGCCTTGTACGTAATATCTTCTTTTTGTCTTTAAGACTCTCGAGGATATCGAGATAGAACACTGTGTGTATGTGTGTGTGGCTGGGTGAGTGTGTGTATGTGCGCGCGCGTGAATAATCTGAATTTTTAGCAAGATTGTCATCTTGCTAAATTGTCTGGTTGTGTTAGTGAAAGTCGGAGACTTGGAGCCTGAAAATCGGGCGTGCGTTGGCGATCTACCTTGCTTGCGTGTGACGCTAGAACCTTGAGATGTGTATTGTAAATAGTACGAATTATAAACTCATAGGGAAAGTCGATCCGATTTGAGGACGTCTCCGATTTTGAGTATTGTTCTTCAAGTTCGGAAAATCGAAGTCTAACTCGCAGTGACCGCGTACACATGGACCATCGGTTCCATGCGAGGCAGTTTTGCTTTCTTTTATCTTAGATTCGGTGTGACCAAAGTGTTATATTTTACAGAAATAATATTCAAAATCGAGTGAATCTGCTTCAGAAATTTTTCTTCACTAGTTGAAGTTTAAGCAAGAGGATCGACGTGCGAAAGTCACGAGTGCGAGATGCTCGTTACGTTGTACACTCTTTTGGACACTCGCGACGATTGTAACAAGCGAAATACGCGGAGCGTTAAATTATCTTTATTATTGTCATTAGAACAAAACTGATCGCCGCTTCTCTCACGGATTCAATTACAATGCGTTGTTGCTTTCGCGCGTCGATCTGCACGGTCAACGATCAAAATTACATTAACTTTGAACCGCACCTCGCTGCTGATCGATTAACGAGGTCAACGTAAAGCCGTCGATTAACGATAATTCATAAGCGACTCGCCATTGTGTATACAGAGAGAAGAAGTCGGGAGGCTGTTCCCGTCTCGTAAATCGCAAGACATGTTAATAATCAAAACAGAAGAGAAAAAAGTTGATCGACTTGAATATACGATAAGTACTAAGCATAAAACGCAGTAATGATATATGAGGCACGTTTGGATTCACAAACACAATTGTTTTCTTGTTCTTCAATCAATTGACAACGCAAAACATCCTCATAGAACGCCCACAATACACACACATATACATAATGTTGCTGGATATTTCATCTTATATTATACATATAACTCTTTTTATATCGTATATAAGATGAAATATACGAATATATATCATATCTCATACTTTATCGTTGTAATTCTTCCAACTTTCCTCATTATGGTTCTATGGATTAGTTCTATTGAGAATGTTATCAACAGTTACTAACATATATCGTACTGTAATTGATCTACGTGTCTCATATTTATTATTAAGCGGCATGCTTGCGTGCAACATGAGCGGAAGCAGCGGCAGAGACGTGAGAACGTCACTGTAGAATTGTACATAAAATCCTTCGGTATTCCGCTCCCTCCTCTATCGTCCCTCCCGATACTTCCCCTCATTTTTCTCTAAGCATTCGTTCTACCAGCGGGTGCGATTGTCGCGAAGGCGAAGGAAGGAAACGGATGAGAAAGGTATATTAGACTAGTAAGAGAGATTAATGTTGTACAGTATAAGAATCGTACTTCTCCGCTCTTCGCCGGGTGTGCGCGCGGCCGTAGAAATTTGTGTGTCCGGCGCAATTCGTACACTTCACATCACTATGAGTTATTACGGATCTTTATATTATTATCTAGTCATGGAGTGATAATAAAAATTCTATCATAATCTTATACCGTTGCACCTTTATTTCTACACGAATCCCAACACTGGACGCACCCGCGCACGTAGAATCGAAACTGCGAAAAACTTATCACACAATACAAACGTACATTTCACTTGTGCTACGTAAATTTGCATTTATTTGCTTTTGGATAAATTGATAATTGCATAAACGAGACTTAATTGTTAACAAAATAAGATAAAAATACCAAAAGGAGGAAATAACCTGTAAGTGTTAACGGGATATCGATTTTGCATCCAAATAAAATTGCAAGTAAATGCAACTTATATACATGCAATTGATACGAATTATCAAAAGCATCCCATCATTCGCATAAGTGATGTGAAATGATTTCGGATCGTCATCATTACGATCAAATCATTACGATCAAATCATTTCTTTCGCTTATCGAGGGATACGTACTTGTAGTATAAATTCTAAATATCAATGGCACTTTATTCATGGTGACTATGTACAGAGAGATTCTACATTATGATACATAAAATACTTATGTACACACACGCGCGAATTTCTGTTAATCGTAAAGCGAAATACGTCAACGAACAAATGCTGACTATAACAAACGGCGCGGTCCGACGACGCCGTAATCAGCATTTGGAAGAACTCCTCCACGGAAAAAGAAAATCTACGAAAATGTCATACATGTGCGTATTCTATTATATAAATATATACAAATTTAATGTACAGTGTCATCATAAACTCTCTTCCGTTTCGTTTTTGTATTTCTGTCTTTAACAAAAATAGTGTTTTGTCAATATGAAAATATTTTCGTTTAGAAACTTTCTTGTTAAAAAATTTTGTAACCATGTTAATGCCTATATGAGTATATATCGTAGCTCTTTGTACCGATATGTACTGTTTGTTTTCTCATCTCATAAATATTAGAAAAGAATAAATAAGAAATAGACAAAACACGATACATTCGTGTAATTGAACAATAAATCCTCAAGAACGTCTAATCACACGAATAATAATGTCATGCTGCTTCTTCTTTTTCGTTCTTCATGCGTCAGTCTGTAGTCTCTGTTAATCGTTCAAAGGTTCTTCGAATGTCCTTGTCTTCTTCAAGACATTCTTCGTAATCATTAGCTGCTTTATTATTGCTTTCTCGACATTCTTTTTATTTTTGTTTGAGGCGGATAAGTGTTCAAATGTGTCTTCTAGTGCTCTCCTAGTTTTCATCAATCGTCGCTTTAACGTTTCGTTCTCCTGCTTTAAAGCTTCCACCTCGTCAAGACCTATAAAAAAAGTCATAAGACTTTATTTTTAATTGATTTATCAGTTAAAAGTAAATCTGAAAACTATTATACACAAAAAATATAATATATTAATAAAGAAAATAATAAAATTAATACGACAAAATAACTATTAAAAAAAGTAATGTTTATCTTAAAATGTACCTTCTATCGGTAATGGACTTTGGCTACTTGCGTCTCGAGCTCTGTGATTACCATTCCCATTCTCCTCATCGCTCAGCAAATTAGTCATCGATTCCGTGATCTTTAATGTATCTTTTAAGGGTCTCACAGTAGTGACAGCGGCGTCGCTTTCTATTCCTAAATCCGGCGAACAACTAGACTTGCTGCGCGCTCCCATAGTAGAATAATTCGTCAGTTGCCAATACTGCGAGTTCTGCAAATTAAGAACTATATTTTACATTTAGCAATTAAAATTGTTAATAAAAGTTCCCAAATACAACAAAACGAAAGAATGTACGATATAAATTTATCATGCAATTATTTAGTTTTATTAGAATATCAATAGTTTTATTAGAATGATATGGTTATCATATATCAGTTACGTATAATTCACAATTTGTGTAATTTTGTTAATATTAGTCAATAGTGGAAAAAATCAATTATTTATACTAAACCAATTATTAATACTAAACCAATCATATTTTATACAAAGCTCTCAAGTAATTACACATTGTGCGAGTATCTCAGACTTAAAGGTTACTTAAAAAAGCTCAAACTTCAATCTAGGTCTTCCCACTAGACATTTAATGTTAGAAATTGTCTATTTAAACTAACGTTATAAGGTTGATATTCTTGCAGGATGTCTTCGCAAGTTTGTTTGAGTGTGGTGTCCGTGGGTATCGACGATACCCCGCTAGAGCTCGGCGCCGAATCGCTAGCCTCGCACACCGCCATGTGCCTTCTAAACTCTTTATTTGCGGTCTCGAGTTCCTGTACTCTTGCTCTATGTGAGTCATTGATCTGATTCAAATCGGATATCTGTACAATGAATGCATCACGTGTAAGTAATAACACACGCACGGGGAAACGACACCAAGGACTAATATGTGTTCTCACTTACCTCTTTGCTGAATTTGTCATGCAACGAGCGGACGGTTACGTCGTATCGGCTCTCCATTTTTCTAATTTCCTGTTCGAGCCTCAATTTGTCGTTAGTTAGCTTGCTATTCTCCACAAATATCTCACTATGCGAAAGAGTGAGGTGTTCCAGTTCTTTCCTGAGGATGGATATGGTTGCTTTGGCAGTTTCGTTTTCCTCTTCCAGCTGTTTAATTCTTGCTCGTAACTGAAAATCAAATTATTGAGTTCTCCCACGAATTCTTACAAAGCAGCGTATGAAAGAAGTGTTGATACCGATTCGTTTTCTTTGTTAAGGATCAACAAAGTATCCGTCGTTTTCCTCTCAGTATTATCTCTGAATTGCAACAATTCAGTCTTCTGTTTAGTCATTTCGCTTGCCATCTGTTCCATGTCATTGATCTTTTTCTCCAATTGCGTCTTGCGAATGCTGTTCTGCTTTTTCAAGGTGTGAAACTCGTGTATTCTTTTTTCTAGAGAAACTTGTAACTTTTCGCAAAATCTTTGAGACTTTTCTAATTTCGTAATAAAAGGAGTTAATTTTTCGTCGATTGCCTAAAGAGAAAAATGAATGCACGTTCAATATTTCAAGTGTATCATTTAAAGTACTCTGATTAGATATTAATTTCAATTTATATGCTTAAAATGTAATTCTACATATATTCTAAATTTCAATTTCTGAAGACCTATTGAATATTATTTGAAAATATATAATTCTACTTACACAGTCAAAAGAGACTTTAGTAACCAGATCGTTCCTCAGGGCGTTTAGTTCCGAATACAACATATTATTCGTTTCCTTCAATTCCTGTATCTGGTGACTCGTATCCAGATCGTTTATATCGTTCTGGTAGGTTTTATAATAAGGCACATAATCTGTCGAGTCTTCAGAGTCGCTGCAAGTCTTCGCTATATACTTCGAGAATCTGGATCGGCTTGGAGTCTTGTGTTGCGTCTCTTGTAACCCAATTCTAGCCATGGAAACCGTTCGATCAGGTTCGGAGAACGCCTCGGAGTCCGACTGTGAGGCTTGATTCTTCATCGCTTCTGCAACGTCTTCGGGTCGAGTCTTCTTTATGGAACACTCGAGTCTATCGTTCGCGATTACGCTATCCTGTGTGGATACGTCATCGAGAGCACGTACAAAATCGTCCGACAGCATCTTCGAATTAAGCAGAACGTCCAATACCATCTTTTTGTGCTCCGTGCCGGCAGTGTCTGCACGTTCGGCGTTCTTTAGCATTTCTTTCATGAACTTCATGAGATCCTTAAGATGTGTGCGCAATAGCTCGCAGTATTTCTTCGCCCATTCACTGTCGTCTTCACAACTGTCGATCTCCATATTGATGTCGGGTTTCGAGACTAGTTTCAGCCACTTCAGGTAGTCTACCTCCTTTTCGAGATCGTTTTTCTGATTCGTCAGCCTACAAACGTATTCTCTTAACGTCTTCATGTCCACCGTCCCGTCTTCGTTGATGTAATTCAGATGAGCGGTCTCGTTCGCAAAGGTTGCTTTGATACCGATCTCGTTTAATTCGCGAATGAGACATGTCAGTTGCAAACTACCATTTTCCTGAACGGCCTCCGGCTTGTTGCGGCTTCTGTCAGGGTTGTACGACGCTGTCATATGATTATGCAGTTTGGCGATCTCCTTATTCTTGCTCCAGAGCTCTGTGTTGACTAGCTTCTGCAGATTCTGAGTTTTCACCTGCAGCTCCTTCGTCAGTTGTTCGATCTTTCGGTTTTTCTCCTCAATCTCGGTATTCTGTACTTTCAGTTGTTCAAGCAGTTCTTCTTTTTGCGGAGCATCATCCTCGATGATACTGGTATTCGTTTCAGCATGCTTGAGTTTATCTAGTTCAATGATTTTGTCTGTTAATTCTCTCGCAACAGTCTGCTTTTCAGTCTCTAGTATTTCGATTTTCTGCTCTTTATCGTGAAGACGTCCTTGTAGTTCCTGAAACAAGAGATAAAAACCAAGTTGACTCCCATAAAAATAAGTAAAATTGTAATATAATTAAAATTCTTGAACATATTTTTAACATACGTTTAATTTTATAAAATAGAAACGTAAAAATATAAGAGTATTTTTTAATTATGCAAGTTGAATTATTTACACTGGACTTAGATATATACGTATACATAATTTCTATATCATATCAATATTGAGTAATAAAATATATTTGTAAACTTACTTCAGATTCAACCTGTATTCGTTTTTCCAAGAGATTCTTCTCAGTTTTTATTGTCTCGATTTCGCCCCTCAAATCATTAATGTTGCTTTCCATTTCTTCGAAACGTTGCTGCAAGCATAAAGTATCGTTCTCGTCAATAAAAACCAAACTACTAGGTTCACTGAAAACATTTTATTTAATGATATAATTTCGATTACAGTACGATTAAATTCACATGTTTAATGTGGAGAATTTTTGATAGGTTTTGAAAAATGTTAAACCAAAGAATGGATTGTCAAAAGATTACATGCAAGTTATGTATTTGGACTAGGTTACAATTATTTGTTAATTTTCGTTCTTTTAGACCAACATCGCGGAGGAACAAGTGTGACAATCGCCGGTCCCTATAAAAGAAAAACAGGTTTTCTGTCATAACTTCTGCTACTTCTAACATAAAAGAAATTCACTATTTTGGAAGTTACATAGTATATTTTTAAAATATAGCCTGCAATTATATGAAGTGTACGAAATTACGATTCTATTTTTAATTACTATTTTGTAAAAATATACATTAAGATTTGGAAATATGGACTGACGATACATGTGTTTTCTTTTTTAATAACAAATTCATGCAATTTTTCAAACAATACTTCAGTACACTCCACTACAAATCATAACAAGTGATAATTCGAATAAAAACCCACCTCGACAAATATTAATCAAATATAACATGCAATCATGCTGTATAACAGAGCGTACAAGTTTTACAGTCTGCAAGTAGTGTCCCAATCGAGACATCGAGAGAAAGCACGCACTCAACAGCACCATACCTACCTCCATCCGCATTGAGGTATATAGACAGGAGAACATATTTGTTTATGCCTGAACTTTAAACTCAACCAGAATCGGGGCAGAAATGAAAGCAAAATGATCAATCGATCGATTTATGGATAGATACTCTACGTCAATGCTAACTCGATCACGAAGCACTGGTGAATATCTATTTCCGCAAAGATTACGTCGGTATCAACTATCTCTTCGCGTCCACTGGTTAGTTTTAATATCTACCTCTGATTTGCTACAGCTCCCTGTGATTGCAATTAGTCAAAAATTTACATCATTAATATAACATTTCGCCCACCTTATTCACAACTTGGAAAAAAGAAAAGTTTTGAATCAATGAATATTTTGTTAATTTTCACGCGAATTACTTAAATAGAAAATTCTTGTTTACTCTCTACATGTGTGTCAGTAAGTAGTAACTTTCGCTATATCGATTGAAATAAGACTTAGTGACGTACGTTATATATTTTCAGAGTATACGCAAGTCTTTCTCGAATACCCGAGGGTTGGAAGATTGGCGACGAATCTGTCTCTTTTGTTGCTCGTATTACTGTACTTGTGTATTATTGTTCGTTCGGCGCTACCGCGACAGCGGCGGCAGATCGGTCGAGGTGAGTTTTCGTACGAGGACTGCCGCGTAGCGCAACGCGTAAACCGTAAGAAGCTGCGAGAAGAGAGACGACGGCCTCTATTAATAGATTACGGTCGCGTCTTCTCCAAGATATTCCCAAGATACCAAGCGGGCCACGGTTTAAGATCGGGGATCTTTCGCCGACCGACACGTTCGCGACTCTTTCGGAAACGGGCGCGATAATTTTGTCATCAAAGCAGGTTAAATGAAGAAACTGAAGAAACTGAGTAAATTGATAATTTTTTTCTAATATTTAACATAATAAAATAATAAGAAGTACTTATAAAGTCTGAACTTTTAGAAATATTAGTTTTTATTATTTTGTTTCCGATGTATATTACGTGCAAATTAAGTCGCACGATAATCCTACTTAGGTTCCTATAAAAAAAGGAAAGAAAGTATATTATCTCTTATACTCATTAAATAATCAGTAAGTTAGAAAATATCCGCTGGTAATATATCAGAAAACATTTTCAACAATAAAAAAACTATAAAACACAAGATGGATCAAAAAAATTCAAAATAAAGTGTTATGTAATAAATTCGATGACAATTTCCACTTTGAATTAAATCAGTTAATATATAATCCCAAACAATAAGAGAATCATGCAATGATAGTAATAATGCCATAAAATAGAAAGAAAGAAGTAGAAGTTAGATGAATTCAGTGATTCTAAAAGAAAGAGTCCGATATATTGAGTTGTCCGATCGTGCTTCTCACCAAGCAAAGTATCTTCATGTTTCGTTACATAGAAACATAGGGACCAACAAAAATTCAAACCAAATAAATCGCAATATTGACCTGTTTGTAGGAATTGTTCTCGTTGCCGTCCACGTTTATAACGCCAAGGTCCTTCAACAAGACGAGATCGTGCTCGTCCCTTCTCACCTTCGTGTCATCGGAGCCCAGCAACTTGCGTAACTCCATCTCCAATTCTTGGATCCTCCGTTCTTTCCGCACGTTCCAATCTCGCATCTGTTCTTCACGCTCCATGAAGCCTTGTATCGCTTTGATAGCTTTCTTGTGATCGCTTTCAATCTTCTTCAGTCTCTGCTCTGTATTTTCCGCGTGTTTCTGCGTGTTACACAGTCTGAGTACCAATTGCTTCCTTGCCTCTTCTAGCCGCTTCAATTCATTGTCTCTTTCTTCTAGTTCCTATAATCAAACACGTATTGTCTTATCATATATAGTAAGTTAATGAGAAATGTTTAATCTTTGTCAAGATCACTAACCTTTGTTAATTGGCTAAATTCTTTGGTATCTTCGCCGATCGTTTGCAGAGGTGATAATAAATTCACCGTTTTTTCTCTGTACGATTCCAAATCAGTATACGTACTATCCATATCCATTATGTCACGAACACAAGACGGTTTTTGCCCCATAGGCGGCGATAAACGGCACGCTAATGAATTCAAAGCAGAGGGGCTGCTGGACGGTGAGCGTTTACCATATCCATTTTCACACTACAATGTAGATAAACGGTAATTATAACGGATAGGGCAATATGAGAAAATTATGGGAGATTTAAGACAGAAGCAGGCCTGAGATAACTGAGGCCGCATTCTCACCACGTATTTAGCACTAAATGTGTTATCTATCTTATTCAAAGACCATCCATTATATGCAACCAGTCTAGCTACCAGTCAAGATTCATAAATAGATCCATTTAAAGCGTTAAATATGATACTTATAAAGAAGATCGATAAATCAGTGAAAATCGCGTAAAATAATACTTCTGTTATAACAAATTTTTTTATATTTTATTAATCAAATCTTACTTTTCAAATTAAGATCAAGACTCTGTCATAAAGGTAAAAACTAGTTCACCTGTGATAACAACATGCGATGCTTATAGTTTAGATCCGTGAGGGTGTCGTCACGAGTCTTTACAGACGCTCTCAATTGAACGATCTGCTGTTTCCTCTTCTCGGAGACCAGGTTGAGCTCCTCGTACGCTTGGCACTTTTCCAGCAGCAACGCGCTCTTCTCTTTGACGAGTCTGTCGCGCTCGACGAGGTCATTTTTGTATTGTTGCATAGAGGTGTCTTTCTTGAATAGCTGCTCCTCCAAATCTTTCACCTTCTCACGCAACTCGTCGATATCTCGCATACGATCCGTGTCCTGCTTCTCGCGGAGTCGCACCTCCACGTCTAATCGTTCTCTAAGTTGGTCCCTCTCGTTCTCGAGTTCTTGAGCCCAGATGCGTTCCTCCTCCAAACTACTGGTTATCTGTTTCACCTGAACCGTGTTGCAAATGTTGAGGTTACATAAATGTTGCAAATACGATTTTTCTCTATAGAGGTTGTACAGTTAGAGATCGGAGAGACTGAAGCCTCTTCACAGCTTGGGGTTCCCAAGCAGGGGAAACGATTAATTATGGTCGCACTACTTTCTCCCACGCCACCCTCTCACGTTACTAATCTATTAACGGAATCATGCGAGACACGGTCTCAACGTTGCGGTACACATCGAAAATACGAACGAGAATAGCCTACTATCCACGGTTTATGGAACGATAAGAAGGTCGCCTGTGCTTCGTCGATGAATTCGAAACAACAAATTCTTGTACGTGAAAGTTACGTCTATTGACAATTATACCTAACGTGTGAAAAGCAAATGTTAATTAGTTTCTTATGGGACTGACACTCAAATTATCAAGACTACACTTTTATTTGCGGATAAAGATAGGAACCGGACACTGATAATATCCCACCACCAGATTTTAACGTGGACTGGACGGAAGAATTATCTTTACAAGATAAGAGCAGTGTCCACAAAAAATTCTGAATAAATGTAAATTAGTAAATTGCTTTTAAAATATAATTCTTTTCTCAAAAGTTAACTGAAGAAATACGGTTTTTTTTACATAATTCTCTCTCT
>NW_022639502.1:1258269-1258793 GCF_010583005.1 Odontomachus brunneus | reverse complement strand
AAGCTATTTTATTATTTGAGCTCTTTGTCATTTTCTTATTAGTCGTGTCATCTTTAGAATGTAATGAACAAAGGAGTAGGGGAGAGTGGGGATATCTTTTTTCTAGGTGATACAATGGGGATATCTTTTTTCTAGGTGCTTTAAAAAATAAAAAATTAACAAAGAGAGATAAAGAAACAATTTTTATTTTAATATGAAATGTAATCATTTATCTTCCATAAAAAAAAATTAAAGTAAAGAAACTGAATGTATGATAACAAAATAAAAACTCTTTTTTTACAAAAAACAAAAAATTTTAATGCTGAAACATGCGTGAGAGTGAATGGCAATCACATAGAGCACCTCCTCTAATGCTGAGTCAGCATTAAAATTTTTTGTTTTTTGTAAAAAAAGAGTTTTTATTTTGTTATCATACATTCAGTTTCTTTACTTTAATTTTTTTTTATGGAAGATAAATGATTACATTTCATATTAAAATAAAAATTGTTTCTTTATCTCTCTTTGTTAATTTTTTATTTTTTAAG
>NW_022639502.1:1248373-1258259 GCF_010583005.1 Odontomachus brunneus | reverse complement strand
TATATATATATATATATATATATATATATATATATATATATATATATATATATATATATATATATATAACTTGTATATTTAATGTTAGTACCAAAATTTAAAAAGAAAGTTTCTTGTTTATTAATAAAAGAAATATTAATAAAAAGTTTAAAAAAATTACGAAATGTGAAAGTTTACAAAAGTTATGATAATTTATCAAAGTTTTCTTATGTATAAAAGTGATATAGAATATAAATTTTTTAATGTATTAGTTCTCATTAAATTTCTATACCAGCATACCTCCGCTTCAAGAGACGCCACCAATTCTTCCATCTGTTGCAATTTTTCTACGTTTTCCAATGCTTGCTCCGGGATGATGCCGAATGCTTCTTTGTAGTACATGGATGAGTTTACATCTCTTTCTCGGTACTCTGCTAATTCTGAAAAAAGAAAAAACAAAAACAATTTAGTTTAATAGACATATAATAGATGTATACAGCAGGACAAATAAATTTTACAAATATGTAAGTCTTATAATTTTAAAATAATTTCAAGTTTTCTTGCAATAGTTGTAGAAGTAAATTAGTTGCTTTATATTAACCTTTCTCGAGTTTGACCACTTTCTCTCGTTCTTTTTCGAATAATTGTTGTCGTTGAGCTTGATCCCGGGCAGTCGCTTCTTTCTGCTCTTCAATTAATTCAAAAGCTTTCGCTGCTTGACTGAGAAGTTCCTGTTTCTCCACCAATTCTTTCTTCATAGATTCCATCTCAACCTAAAAAACGTTAACATACCGATTAGTGGCAATTGGATCAATTCGATAAGAGATTAAGACTCGACAGAATTTAACCATACATGGATTTCAAAAATTTAGCAAATTTTACATAGACTTTTCTTAATAAATTTATGTTATGTATCTTTATATTCAATGCAATATTCTCAAATAATTCCTGCAAAAATTATCTGAATATAACTTACGTTTAATTCTATGTTTTTCTTAACCACATCCTGATCAGTCTGAGAGATGCCTGCTTGTTCTTCCAGAAAATAAATTCGCAGTTTAAGATTGAAGTTTTCTTTCTGCAAGCTTCCTAACAGATCCTCGTACTCTTTCATGGTCCTGCCGACTCCGCCGCCGCTACCTCCGCTCCAACCTGCCAATCCTGCCATCGACGTTCCGTCTTTGGTTCCAACAGAGCTTGTACCATATGGTGCTGCGTTTCCACCTGAAACAAGTAGTGTTCGCGAATTGAATTTAAATTCGTTAATTATGTGTTTACAACGGCCACCGTATAATCGTGATAATGTAAGATTTTGCAATTCATAATATCGAGAAAACGGCTTGCTATTCTATGCATAATGCTTAAATAATTCAAATATTTTATCTGTAAATATAATTATTTAATCGATGCAGTTGTATTAGATAAACTATTATAGATAAACTATTATAGATAATTAATTTTCACATTAAATTGCGCCGACAATATTCCAGTACCTTGTGAGAAAAAGAAAGCAATATGATGATATTACGTGCAAGGTTAGAAAATAATCTTAGGTTCGCTCTTGCAAAATTGAATTTTCTGTTTATCACCGGAATAATCACGTTTCCAGCTTTGGCTGCATCATCTCCGATACATGCTTACGAGATTCGAATTTTGAACGACCGCGATATTCCGTACGACCGCGTTAAACCCGAAATCATTCATGTCGAAGTTCTCGACTCTCCCCTGAATGGATTCTACGCGAACGGAGCGATGAAAACAAGAAAGCATCGTCCGATAATTTTTAATGCTTGATTTCTTATCAGATGTCTTACGCTCGCAATTAGAATTAAGAAAAGATTTTCAGGTTTCTATGCAAAATATAATAAGAAAAGCTCTCGTATATAATAATAATAATCGCGCGCTACTTTTAGGATAATTCTTTGGACAAGCATCTGTCGGTTAAATCAGTCTATTCTCAGCCTGTCTGAGCAACCGGTGCCAAATCCACCTTACAGGATGAACCGGCGCCGTCGACGTGCACCTATGAAATTAAATTATTTTGGCGCATCATATTGCGCGCCAGAACGATGCTGCAGTACGAACACTTTCGTATCGGACAGCGGACATTCCGGAATAACTCGCGTATTTAAGTCCTGCATCGATATATTACCATATTTTCTTCACATTTTCAAGCCAAGTCTCAGAAAGAATTGCACGCGTTCTTCACATGTACATACATCGTACTTTCTAACGATTATCGCTCGAAGAATTAACGCTTATCTTCTCTATTTTCCTCTCTTACGACACGTTTACACGTTGAAAAGATACCGCTGAATAGTCTTTCGAGTTATGTGCGCTCATTTATCACTTGTCGGCAATTGCTGGCGATCAGAGAGCAAATAATTCCTCTTCTGCGATCTGCTGCTACACTGTCTATGAATTAATCGCGCCGTTTTACTACTCTTTAGGAACAATCGCGACCGCGCACACAATCGAAGTTTATCGATATTCAGTGTACTCTCGTTAACATTCTACGTCGATTCAATTTTAAACAGAGATTCCTTAAATAACATGCACATATCGGGAAATTGTAAATTTTCGGGAAAACATCCTACCGAACATGACTTCGATCTTGACGGGTTTGTTTTTCAAGGGTTTCTCAAGGTCCTCAGGGAGGAAAGAAGTTCTCAGCTGCGACCTACCACATCCCATTCCACGAAGAACGCGTTTTTGAAGTCGTTACATTTTTAAACGTCAGTACGAAATCGTAAAAGGAACCGAGCGAGACACTACGCCGCAAAAGAAACCCCACGGTGGCTGCACAAATACTAACTGCGACAGAATAACAAGCAGCGACAGAGACACAAGGCTACAATCCGTGGTTAAAATTATGTTCTAAACGCGCATGTTATACTATATAAATACATCTCCCGAAGGACGGGCACACACGTGCTCTCGGATCGACAGACCATCTTGTATAGCAAAGCGATAATAAAATAAGGGAAATTTCGCATTGCAATCCGCACAATGCGGACCGTTATCGTCCAAACGTGTTCATACCTGAACAATTCTCGCAGACTCAAATCTTTCTACAAACAGAAATTGTATTACTAGATTTGAGGCTTTCACGGCCATTGATACAATGTCTAGATATAGCTTCCGGAATGGAGCCGTGTCTTGAATCAGCGATATGCCTATAAATTGTATTATTCGAATCTTTCTGCCGAGGTAAAATTTTGCAACAAAGCGAATCATTAAGTAAAGCTTTAAATAAATCTTTGGATGAATTATCTGTTAAAGAGTCTAGAAATAAGAAAAATATATATCAAAATATGTGCGACAAAGAGCATATTCGACGCGACTGAAAGTATCGTAGATTCGCGAGTACTGTCTATTGATAGTTCGCGACTTCTCGTGTGATAAGTCCGCGTACATAACGCGAAGCTACTTAGAAGCGATAATTCTGCCGTACGGGACACGAGTGAATCATCTCGTCTAATTAACGATCTACACGTTCCCCATGCCCTTCGTACCCAAAATGTCACGCTGTCGCGTGGAACAAAATTACCCGCGACGAAGTCATTCTACCCCGACGTCACGTTTCCTTCTTAAATGTGACACGGTACTACCGGGAGTGGGAGTGTCGTTACAAAGAAATATGTAAATCTTGCTCCATCAAAAAGCAATAATTGTATTGCTACTCGATCATTTGAAACGGGGACATCGTTATCAGCAAATAGGCACTTATAAGACGTTTCATCCCGCAACATCGTTGATTCAACAAACGTTATTGGATAAGGCGAAATTTTTAGTCTAGTTTTTTTTACACGATACGACGCGTTTTACGAGTACGAAGACCTCGCGTGGATGGGTCACGCGAGAGTTAATGACGTCGAAACGTTGAAGATGAGAGTAAATTTACATCTGGCCTGTCATCGACGGAGGCCATCGCAAACGTCACGTGGTGTCTTAACAGCTTGCGTAAAAAGCCCGAGAGAGGCTCGAGGAAACGCAGTAGAAAAGGGACTCGAGAGCTTTGTGCGCGCACCGGAACAAATCTATTTCCTGTCAGATCGTTCGCGCGACGGACCCGTGATTTTCGGCGATGCAACTGCGATATCGATTCGTACCGGGGGATTCGCACCGCGGTGGGACCGCGCGAGCGAGCTCTCGCGTATTTATAGATGACACATTTAGGCCAGAACGGTTTAAACTATCTTTATTTTGGCAGGTCAGCCTCCGCTTCTGCCGCGGTCTCTCTCTCTCCCATTTTCCCCACTCTGTCCAGACCTCCAACCTGGTCAGTTTGATGAGCAATTAAAATTTCGCCACCGGGCAGAAATGACCATTACCCTCGATTTTAACGGGGATAGTTCTGCACCGCATCGCCTCGCTTTTGTTAGCTAATAATGCGAGGAAAGACAAAGATCCGAGATAATGAAATAATTTGGCAATGTATTCATCAGTATGTCAGAGCTTGCTGCCAAAGCAAATAGAGATAACTCTTCGCTGATCTCACTGGTAAATAATTACACTCGTAATTTCATAATTTCAACAATTGATTTTCTGGTTTTGTGATCGACGAAAAATCGAATCATCTCCCGATACATTATTTAGGCTGATTGTGCCTATTACTCTCTGGGGATATCTCTGTCTATTAATACATTATATTCGAAGCAAACAATACTCCTCTATATATATGTGAGTCATCCCGCGTTACTATCATCTGTGAAATAGCTTCTTATTGAGCGCCGTTGAGCTTTACGCGGCCGGCACTTATCTCCAACGGAGCGATGCAAAATTGTAGATGAAGCTTTGGCTCGCTCGTCTCCGGGTAACAAGGAGCTGGCCAATAATTCCTACGGTAGATTTGGATTAGAAATAAACGATCTCACCGTTTATTTCGAGAGACCAAGTAGTAGGACGCGATACCACGTGTTCGTCTGTAGCTCGACGTAGGCACCCGGTCGTACTCCAAGAGACTTCGCGTCTGCTTAAGTCGTATGTCACCATGTGTGTGTGATTGCGAAGCGTACGATACATATCGTCTTAATCAATAAAGAATGATTTTTATAAGTTTTTAAAATATGAATCTCTTCGAACAAGCACCGCACAAAGCAAAGCACAAGGCGTTCATAATTTAAAAAATTCAATCGTTTCGCGTCGCGAAAAATTTGCGTATCTTATATCACACATAGACTCAGTGAATTTATATTGTAATGTATACACGCAAGATATATATATAAATATCTCAAGTGATGCTCAAAGAGGTTGAGCACCATCGAAACTACTCGGTCTGGCTGTCGAGACATCACTTAACGAAATTTTATGGCTCCTAGGAGTACTCACAGCGCTAATGGTCTTCCAGTCTTTTTCTCTCTTTTTGTAAATTTCAAACATTGTGTATTCGTCAAGAGTTATATCGCGGGTTACAATTAAACACAAAAAGTCGGCGCCGCGTTGAAAATTTGGAAAGACAAAACAGTTTCTACAAACGTGAGAAATTGTTTGCTATTTTCTCTTAGTTATAACTAAAAATAAAATGATTTTCGCGAAGTCACAAGAGCGCGAATAAACGGTAAAATTATATATTCCTCTTGCGTTACAGAAATAAATACGCTACGTCTCTCCTCGTCGTCTCTAATACATGTGTGTCGTTCGTGTGTTTTTCCCCATCGACACCAACGTACTGCTGGATCACCGAAATAAATGCTACAGCTTCCTGTAACACGAGATCGTGACAGACATTTTTCAGATCGCGCGAACAATAACTTTGGCGACATTACAAGACGTCGTTTAAGTTAACTGCACCCTATGCACCCTAATTCATTTGCGATGTGTAACGCACCCATGACCTTGGCCATTTTACCATTTTAGATCCCTTTAGGAGTTAAATCGAAGTGCGGATGTGCTCCAATTGCTATAATTCGAGCACTGATAGGCTGGTACGATGACGTGTGATGATTCGTAATATTTGGGTCGTTGGACAGTTATAACTTTTATGAGCATCTATACACGAATATTACAAGTTATTATATCGCTCAAGAACGGCGATAATTAATGGAACTTCCCATTATTAATTCCCTCTTAATTCTATTTTAGCTCTAAATATGTTTTCAATAATCGAAAGCGCTTTACCTTTTAATAGTAGACACTCAGAAAATTTACTTATTAATAAAAATTACAATTCGCTATTCTTCAAGTAACGATATTAATAATTAAGCTCAACATAAAACTAACAGTCAAATTTATCTGGAGTATACATATCTCTATAGGAAAGAGTTAAATAATATTTATTATTCTTTAATCTTTTTTTAATTTTTCAAACACAACTTTTTAATTCTACCAAAAAATTATTCGACAATTATTATTAATAATTCAGCTCTCTAAAATTTCTTTTGTTCTCACGAATCTTTGGCAAAATTTTTACTTCTCTAAAACTAACAGTCGTATTTCTTTAGGATATATATGTTTTCCACATGAGCGAAAGTTGAATGATATATTCCTTTTTTAAAATTTTTAATTTCTTAAAGTCTCCAATTCTAATAAAAATTACTCCAAAATTATTATTGATAATTCAGCTCCCTGCAATTTTTTTCGTTCTCACAGATCGCTAGCCAAATCTCTAATTTCCCTCCTTTCCTAAGAAAGCTTGCATACCGCGGATCCCACTAACAGATCCGCCAGATAGGTTCACCGCGGAAGTGTAAAAGTTGGCAGACACATCATACGAATCCAGAGTAGACGACGAGTAGATTACTATTATATTATCCCCGTTCGGCGACGACGCCCGGCGTCTTTGCTAGAGTGAAACCGCAAGCTAAGAAAGTTCATTGACCTCGCTACACGGTGCGAGATACAATTAGGCAGACACGGCGTCACGTGCCTTGTTCTCGCTGATTCGTACACAACGGCAGCTCCGCACAATCGGCCGCGACGAAGCAAATAACGGCGGAAAATGCAGATCGTGCGAATGGGAGTAACGAGTCGTATGCCGCGCTGCGCGTAAATTACAGGAGGCCTCCTACGCGTCTCTACATGGCCTCTAAAGGTACATGTACCACTGAGTCGAGCAATGAACTAACAGAGAATTTAAGCGATTGCTCTTACTGGGAGGTCTTACAATTGGGATAATTCGTGCGTCGTCGCAAACGCGGCATTGAAGATCATTCACAGACGTCGGTCTCTTTCGCGACACAGTATTCTCCTTTTACCCAATATTTCATTTCACTTCACGTACAGAAAACTAAATTACAAAAGCAGCGATTCGATTTTACGTCCAAACGTAGAAAAAAAAATTCTAATGTAAATGTAAAAAAGTTCTGAGAATAATTAATGTTATTTAACCTTTTTACTTCTGAAAAGAATATGTATCAAACATACATGTATCGGAGAAAGTTTAGACATATAAAATGTTAATTGAATATTTATTTGTTACACTATCCGCGAAATTCTACTCGAAAATGCCTAGAAATTCGCGTTTGCTATTTGTTCGTTGTACACTGAACGGAAAAATATCTAAAAATTAGTAAGTATTATATTTATTTGGGTAAACTGACAGTATATTTGCTTAAAAATTTACATTCTCTTATATTTAATAATAGAATAAATAATTGCTTTTATGAAAAACTATGATTTTCCAGAGTTTTAGAAAAATTTAGATTTTCTTGTTTGACACATATTTTATATTAATATAATTAGATGTGCAGTGTGTTAGTCAGCACATCATTATTAGCATTAAATAGATATTTATTAATTTTTAGATATTTTTTTCTCAGTATACGCTCTCGATGTACACGAATCTTAACGAGTCGAACGTTAAGCTAACTCATTCGCGTTTGATTGCTCGTGGCATTTAAGTCATGCACATAAGCCACATGACTTTATGGATCCTGTGTCGAGAATAGTTCTTGTTTGGCTTGGCGGGCAGACAGCGTTGACGGAAAATTTCAACGTTCAATCTATAATGCCCGGGTGTCGTGGATCGTAAGAACGCGAAGTAAATAGATGATCGAGAGAAACAGTACGGTAATTCGCGCATGACACTCGAAATAAATTAATTCCGATTTTCATTCGCACGATTGGGACAAATGGTCGTCAACTGGGAGCGCTATAATTGATGCACGACTTAATGCAGTATCACACGCGCGTCACATCTGCAGCTGTAATTGCAACAAAACGAGCAAGAGGGGGGGGGGAGAGTTCAATTACTTAAGGGAAATGACTAATAAAGGTGGGCGCGCAAGGGAAAAAGCTGCACAAACGAGCATCCCATTATGATCCGCAATATCGATGACGACTCAACTTCAAGTGGCGGGCCGATTCATCGAGATATCTGCCGATATCTGATGTAATCGTCGCTACGAGGTCGTAAATAATAAATACGAGTGTAATCGTTCGCTATACGATCTTCCGCCTCGCCTTCGTCTTTATAGAGCGTAAAATTATATCCGGCTATTCTTAGGGACGCCGACTTCCGACGAAAGAAATATTAATTATGCCGCGCGTATCATCCAAGAGTATCGATCGACAAGAACGAGGAGAGCTTAAGACTCGATGAACTTGGACTGATTTAAATTTTTCGATATGTAGAAACGCTAAAAGTGAGCAACGCGTTCCTTTGCGTGGTTTATGGTTGATTTAATAATTAGTCGCAATATGAAATCGTAATATTAGTTGGGAATTAATATATAGCGATGCTATGTTAATGAAAATTACAATTGCATATCTATAAACATATAGAGATGTCACTCACCGTTCATCAGTGGCAATGTCTGGCTCATGGTGATGTCCTGCAACGGCATGCTGGTTCTGGAACAAAGCAAAATAAAATAAAAAATTAATTGTTGAAATGTACAGAAAAAAAATATCTAAAAAAAAGTAGTAAATATTTCTCTGGTGGATACTAATAACGTTTATTTAAATCTAAATTTTTTTATTTAAATAAAACAAAAAATCACTTTTATGAAAAGCTAAAGTTTTTTTTTCTTCAGGTTTAAGAAAATATATATTTTCTTATATAAAAAATATTCTACATATTAATATAAGTAAATGTGTTATTAATACCGAATAAATATTTACTATTGCTTAGATATTCTCTTTTTCTGTCAGTGTAATCAGTATATTAATATAAGTATATATATATAATTAATATAAGTAAATGTGTTATTAATACCGAATAAATATTTACTATTGCTTAGATATTCTCTTTTTCTGTCAGTGTAATCAGTATATTAATATAAGTATATATATATAATTAATATAAGTAAATGTGTTATTAATACCGAATAAATATTTACTATTGCTTAGATATTCTCTTTTTCTGTCAGTATAAATCTTACTTCATCAAATTTATAAAAATATCGGACGATTCAAATAATTGAATACAAATGTTATCAAGGTATTAAATAAATATTTAAATATATGGATGACGTTAAGAAAGATCCGACGCAAGTTAATTTTATACGACAGTTAATTTCAATGTCACTGCGGTGGTAGATAACAAGAGACGATGAATGAATAGTTATTCCCGGAATGAAACACCAAAAATGGTATAAAAGTACGCGCGTCTAGTGTGAAATAGCGAAGACCAAATTAGAAAGGAAACGTTTGAAAAGGATCAAAGTGAGCATGGAGCGTTCTATTTCCAGAGCTCCGATGGGTCGTTTAGAACAAAAAACTGACATAACAAAGCTAACTTCGACACGTAAGTGAGCGGACAATGATTTACAGGAGCACAACAAGCGCGAGTGAGACTCGCCTGCCAATATTATTAATAGCGCCTCACTCCGTACAGCATTTTTTCTCAAAATCTCACCTCGACAACAAATCGGCCGTGAGATCGGAGACGAAAGACTCATGAGTCGAAACGAGCAATTAGCGCTAATAAAATATCAATAACGCCTTTCACCGAGACTCGCGTACC
>NW_022639502.1:1248269-1248363 GCF_010583005.1 Odontomachus brunneus | reverse complement strand
TATATATATATATATATATATATATATATATATATATATACAGGGTGTTGAAAAAAAAGGGTCATATATTTTGATAGCAGATAGTATTGATCAA
>NW_022639502.1:1246689-1248259 GCF_010583005.1 Odontomachus brunneus | reverse complement strand
ATACCGAATAAATATTTACTATTGCTTAGATATTCTCTTTTTCTGTCAGTATAAATCTTACTTCATCAAATTTATAAAAATATCGGACGATTCAAATAATTGAATACAAATGTTATCAAGGTATTAAATAAATATTTAAATATATGGATGACGTTAAGAAAGATCCGACGCAAGTTAATTTTATACGACAGTTAATTTCAATGTCACTGCGGTGGTAGATAACAAGAGACGATGAATGAATAGTTATTCCCGGAATGAAACACCAAAAATGGTATAAAAGTACGCGCGTCTAGTGTGAAATAGCGAAGACCAAATTAGAAAGGAAACGTTTGAAAAGGATCAAAGTGAGCATGGAGCGTTCTATTTCCAGAGCTCCGATGGGTCGTTTAGAACAAAAAACTGACATAACAAAGCTAACTTCGACACGTAAGTGAGCGGACAATGATTTACAGGAGCACAACAAGCGCGAGTGAGACTCGCCTGCCAATATTATTAATAGCGCCTCACTCCGTACAGCATTTTTTCTCAAAATCTCACCTCGACAACAAATCGGCCGTGAGATCGGAGACGAAAGACTCATGAGTCGAAACGAGCAATTAGCGCTAATAAAATATCAATAACGCCTTTCACCGAGACTCGCGTACCTTAACTCGTTCCCTACCAGCGTCATATATGTGATGCATTCATCCTCCACGAAAGACCAACGTCATATAAAGTGTGATAGCAATAATTCTACTCTCTGTGCCTACGTAAATAAATTAAGTTTTATATTATTAAATAAAATACGGAATAATCTGTAGAGACAGTTCCTCAAATAAGTCGTGATAGCGAACATGTAAGGTAAACGATTAAAACAACGGCCGTTTAATTTAACATGATGACTGTTACACACATTTCCATTCATTATTTTAATATTCGGCTGAATCGGTAAAGGTAAATAAATGCAATTCATACATATATTCGCTATTTCATTTCATTGACTTCTTATTAGCTACTAGCTAAAACTACCTAACATCGTCTGGGCTTTTTATATCTAAAACATCTAAACTCAAATTATCACAAAGTGTCGAGAGGAAGAAATCAGGGGAAGAACTAGAGTGTCCAGGTTTCATGTAGCCTATATTTTCTGCAGGCTCTTAGAGAATAACTATGTAAAATTTGGTCCAGATCAAAGGGTTTAGAATTAATAAGCATCATATAGTCAGATATCCTATTTTATATACAGGGCGTCCCAGATCACCTTCACAATCTCTCGTGAGGATGAAAGGCGGATTGAGATGAACACAAAAGTCCTATACTATTTTGCGATATTCGCAATAATAGTCAAGATATTCATTAAAAAAGATTGGTGAATGATAATGCGCGATATGGTAAATGAGCTGCAATTGCGTTATCTACTTGTACATTAAGTCAAATTGAACAATAAAGTCCTCTACCATTTTGCAAATGACAACATAGATTTTTAGATATTAATTAAACAAAATTGTTACATGATTATGTATCATAATGCACAAATTTTCTTTAATTAATATCTAAAAATCTATGTTGTTATTTGCAAAATGGTAGAGGA
>NW_022639502.1:1246284-1246679 GCF_010583005.1 Odontomachus brunneus | reverse complement strand
AAAAAAACTGAAGTAAAGAAACTGAATGTATGATAACAAAATAAAAACTCTTTTTTCACAAAAAAACAAAAAATTTTAGTGCTGACTCAGCATTAGAGGAGGTGCTCTATGTGATTGCCATTCACTCTCACGCATGTTTCAGCTCTACGTCTTAGAGAATCACGCACTCTTTCAAATCACGCACTCTAACTTCATTTCTCTTTCCTGATATTTACGTTTAGTTCGCAATAGATACTACAAGTCAAACGACATTGCGTAAGCCTTAACGAATGTGAGCAGCCCTAGTAAACAAAAGAGTGTTTAATTTTTTATTTTTTAAGGCACCTAGAAAAAAGATATTCCCATTGTACCCCACTTTCCCCTACTCCTTTGTTCATTACATTCTAAAGATGACA
>NW_022639502.1:1246018-1246177 GCF_010583005.1 Odontomachus brunneus | reverse complement strand
ACTTTTTTGTTCAGTTTGACTTAATGTACAAGTATACAACGGCAGACGACGCAATTGCAGCTCATATACCACATCGCGCGTGATCATTCACCAATCTTTTTTAACTAATATATTGAGATTTATTGCGAATATCGCAAAACGGTATTGGACTTTTGTGTT
>NW_022639502.1:1245797-1246003 GCF_010583005.1 Odontomachus brunneus | reverse complement strand
CTCCTTTGTTCATTACATTCTAAAGATGACACGACTAATAAGAAAATGACAAAGAGCTCAAATAACAAAATAGCTTGTATCTTAGAAGATATTAGTCTTAGGATCCATGTTAATTAGAACTTTTCTTCTTGTTTTGATCAATACTACCTGCTATCAAAATATGTGATCCTTTTTTTTCAACATCCTGTATATATATATATATATAT
>NW_022639502.1:1245622-1245787 GCF_010583005.1 Odontomachus brunneus | reverse complement strand
TGATCATTCACCAATCTTTTTTAACTAATATATTGAGATTTATTGCGAATATCGCAAAACGGTATTGGACTTTTGTGTTTATTTCAATCCGCTTTAGGTCCTCACAAGAGATTGTAAAGGTCATTTGGGACACTCTGTGTATGTATATATATATATATATATAAA
>NW_022639502.1:1211848-1245612 GCF_010583005.1 Odontomachus brunneus | reverse complement strand
ATATATATATATATATATATATATATATATATATATATATATATATATATATATATATATATATATATATATATATACAGGATGTTGAAAAAAAGGGTCACATATTTTGATAGCAGGTAGTATTGATCAAAACAAGAAGAAAAGTTCTAATTAACATGGGTCCTAAGACTAATATCTTCTAAGATACAAGCTATTTTGTTATTTGAGCTCTTTGTCATTTCTTATTAGTCATTAGTCAAATATCAGGAAAGAGAAATGAAGTTAGAGTGCGTGATTTGAAAGAGTGCGTGATTCTTTAAGACGTAGGGCTGAAACATGCGTGAGAGTGAATGGCAATCACATAGAGCACCTCCTCTAATGCTGAGTCAGCATTAAAATTTTTTGTTTTTTTGTGAAAAAAGAGTTTTTATTTTGTTATCATACATTCCCATTATATATATATATATATATATATTTAATTTATTATATGTACACATATAATATATATATATATATATATATATATTTAATTTATTATATGTACACATTTGTACATATAATGCATATAATGTATGTGCACTGGTGACCCCTATGACAACTAACGTGTTAAAGATACCCGCATAACCGATCTGTTTTTCCGACGATCGCAAAAAGGGGCCCGTTGTGTGAAATTAATCGTTTATGTGGAACCTATATTCCATCCGGGTCCATGGCTCTCTGCTCGGAAGTCGTTACCAGTGCGGTTTAAGGGGACGTAAAGCGGTCGCTACGCGGGCATATTAACAGTCGCCGCGCCCGAGCCGTCTAGCAACGGCCCTCGGACGACAAGGAACTGCAGGATTTCCAGTAAGGTTTTATTTAGATTTCACGTAAATCCTATTCCGGTTCCTCCGCCATGCTACGCCACGCAACCCGGTGTCACGCGGAATGAGTAATTAATCTGCACCTTATCTTTTATGCTACTTCGCTACTGGTCGAGAGTTACGCATCGCGTTTTCAACGAGCTACGATTTGATGGGAGCGAACGCGATCTCCGGGAAGAATATCTGGGATGCTGCCTTTCTTTCTAACAAATCGCTTATTATTAATTTAGGAAATCAATAGAAACTAATAAAAGCTCACGTGGGATTATCATTATATGAATTAAACGTTATACTTAATCCTTTCACTAATGTGTGGGGATGTATACATTTTACAGAAATTCAAAATTTACTGTTGGTTTTGTATTAATGAATCATAATTAAGATTAATTAATATAAATCCCTTTTTTGAATAAAAATCACAATTTTTATTAATAAATTAATAAGTAAATTAGCTTTTCTGAATAGATTATTATTAAAAACCGACATTATTTTAATTAAAAGCATAAAAAAGATTATTCAATTGACCGAGATTTGGTGATCAAACGTTTTATCATAATTAAATATTTGCTATAACTTTGAATAATCTTTGCACAGAAGAAAAATTTTAATTCGGATAACCGAATTAAAATTTTTGAATGGAGACCAGATGAAAAACTCAATGACGAGAAATAATATATCTGTTACTGAAAATATTCGTCGCAACATTCAGCTACATTAAAATTCGGTTGAAATAACTGAAAACAAAATTGGCTGAATAAGAACCTCTTATAGAATCTTTCTGTTCCTATACAACCGAGTTTTTCATTTAGTCCCAAGTAACAGAAAATTCAGTTACACTAACGAAGTTATTTTTTCCATATATATTAACTTGGTTTACCTCGCGTGAAATCTTTTAAAGATACCAGCGGTATAGTACGGATGCGAACGGGTAAAGTAAAGAAATTAAGAAAACTCGTTAGAGATAAACCGTTGCTCACGCAATATTTGAGATAATCGAGCAGTGCCCGTTGATTCCTAGTACTGCCTCGACCTTGCAAGGAAAATTAATCAGTTCCTTGAGTATACCGAATGCAGATCCAGGAACACAGAATTCTTTCGCGGATAGTATCTAACGGATCTCGCAAGCTAGAAATAGATATGCCATGGAAAACGTTCGCGAATCATAACGCGTGGAATCCGCGCGCGCGTGGAGTATCGTGTTTCATGGTGAAGACGACATTATAAGAGAAAATACGCGCTCATAATATGCAGTGACGACAAAACGCGCTGGACAGAGTATTATTAAGGACCAAGGCGCAAGGATTTATAGGGGACGTCTCGAAAGTCGCGCACTTTCCCTAAGAATATCGCATGAATACAAAGTAGACCAGAACGACTGCTACGATCAATAACGTATTATAATCAACCGAATTAGCATATAATAGTTTTAATAATTAATACTTAATTATTATCGTCGCGTTAATTATTATATGCGCGGATGGTTCTCTTTTTCATAAATTATTTATGCAATATCTAGAGACTGCCACATTATTATATCGGGGAGGCTTTCGCGCGAGTTGAACGCAATAATATCGAGAGAAGATGTTTTGTATCGCACGTATGGAAAAGTACACCGGGTGTTCGCGGAGTCATCGCAGCCGTGTACAATCTTCGGTTATAATTAGAAGACATGTGGTAGACATAAGGAAGATAATCCTACAATTTTATATATTGTCGTTGCATAACGGAGAATCCGAAAACATATGCGAATACAACACTCGTGTCTAACGTGTCGCTCGTGATTCTTAGCACATTGCGCTCGTACTACTGATTTTCTGCGCGAAAATGTCCACAAGAATTATTTCGCGTCCAACACGATATGATTGTGACTAACGGATACGGTGTACGACAACAGTTTATCGTCGAATAACATACGGCAGCGCGGGTAGAAGAAAATACGATGCTATCGGGCGACGTAATGTCCAAACTATGCGCGCCTAAAAATCTAGTTGACTTTTATTTTGATCCGTTGTCGAATTCTTCGGCAAAATAAAGCACCGACTGTGTGGCGAGTGCCAGGCTCGAAATAACACTTTGTATCTTTCTTATCGTTGAACGAATAAAAAGATAATGAATCGTTCACCAATGGGAGCTCGACAAAAGTGAATGTCTAAGAATTGTCAACATGCTTTTCTCAAATTCTTTAAAGAAAAAAATATTCCTTTAGTAAGAATTGTGCCGGAGAGATTACTCTTTTATATTTTTTCACGTTTCGATATTATTAATATCGAATATATTCGTAACTGAATTCCAGATTTAAAACAATGCTCCGAATAAAATGTATTGAACAATCTATCTAAAAAGTTCAACGTGTCATCTATTCGTATCTATTTAACTCGCGGGAACTTTTTAATTTTTAATCATCATAAAAAATAGTCGCAGATTTTTAATTAATTCCAAAATATTTTCCGTATGTAATTTCATGCCCAAAGTTCTCAATTAATTCTAGAGTGATTGAATTCTCAATGCTGCACTGAGAGAAAAATGTATGATATTTGGAACTATAATGACATAGTAAAAAGATTATAGTTATATAATTATAAGATTATAAGATTATAAAATTATAGGAATATAATTTTTATAGTAAATATTACCATAATATTTGTTACCATTATATTTACAATATAAGCATAGTATAACTGACCCGTGTAAAATTTTTACCAAGAATTATAATTATTTGAAATAAAAAATATAGTAAGGTAGCAAATATTGAATTAAGAGAAATTAACTATTTTATATAGTCAATACAATTGGAATATTTGGCAAATATAGGTACATGTAACTATATTCCCAAAAGGTGCTTTACCATATATATAGAGTAATAAAATGGTGACTATAAGTCTGTGTTCATTCTACTATATCCTCATGTTTAGATGAACTATAAATATATGTTTGAGGCCAAAACGAACTATAAAATATAGTAAGATTATAGTTATTCCAATTATTTTTTTTCTCAGTATGCTTCGACATAATTGAAAGCAATTTTTAAAATCGAATAATTGAATCCTCTTCGACGAGCTCGAATTGCAAATGCAAGAAACACGCGAGTTTTCGGCTTTATGCCCCTATGCACCCGCTACCGTTATATTAAGCACTACCCTTACTTCCAGACTTAACGAATCCGGATACGGACTTCTCAGAATCTTACGTCGGCCTGAGATACGCGTGTCGGGCGACGTTGAAAGGGCCGCAAAGACGAGCTCGAGACGCATATGATGCGATAATGCGGCGTTAAAACGCGAGGTGCTTCAGCGTGAAACGTAATTACACGTTATGTGGTGAAACGTGATTCATTTGTGTACCCGTGACACGCGTAATATGGCTAATTCAACTTTATGGATTCGGGGTGTCTCGGAAATGATAAGAGAGAAAAGAAATTTTCCAATTGTCCAGACATTTCCGCTAAAATTTTCTTTTTCAAGATGGAATTTAAGTGTTTTTAGGTGCAAATTTAGGATAAATCAATAATATAAATCGTATATTCAAAATAAAAGCAAAAATTGCAATCGAGAATTAAATAAAAAAAATATATAATAACATATAGTTATTATATATTTATATAATAAGTTTTCCTCGTTTGAATGAGAAATAAAGTTCAGACGCAAACATTGCTTGCATGCAGCATTATAAGCAAACGATGAAAAGGGCGCGCCAATTGCCATCATCTGGCAAGATGGTGGATGTAGTAAGTAATCAATACTGGTTATATAGGTTGGATGCAGCAGCAGCCGCATGGACCAAAACATGCACGCGCTTCAACTTTTAATAGCCGCTATAAATAGTGTACTATCAAAAATGTATTGAGCCAATCGAACTTTCAGTCCGTTAACTCCTTTAAATCGCAAGAAAAAGGGACTTTACATGCACTGAAAAATACATAGAAAAAATATAATAACGAAACAAAAACAAAAGATGTAAAATTTTTGACAGTGTTCACAATCGTTGTGGCTAATGTCGATTAATATCAGCTAATCATTTCAATTAGGACGCGGTAATTTTATTGTAATGAGACGATGTTTATAATTTAGGATTTTTTTATTGGTTTATGATTGCATTATATCTTGGAATTTTTTACTCGTTTGTATAGTTAGCAACACCGATAATTATTCTTTACGTTTCGCCGCAATATCGAAATGTTTACCCCGCAATCAATGAGCTAAACAATATTTCTCTAAATGAGATAATTCAAATATTTACACTAAGTTACGATATATGAAGCTATTACGTAGTGTCCGGCGTGCGAAGTTTCCTCAATTAACGGTCTGTTAAACGAATTGACTGAACAGTTCAATAATTAGCTGCCTATTAATCTTGTAACTTTTAACGACAGTCTCGTTATCGTCATGTTCTCGTTGCGCATTTGCAGATGCGAATATTCACTGCAGATATTCGACGAGAAAAGGAATACTTTGTTCAATTTTACGATGCGTCTCAAATGAATAATTTTTAGCGCGAGGATTCTCTCTGTCTCTTATAGAAGGCAAAATCACAAAGAACATTGTTTAACATTATAATTGATGATACTGAATTTACATTTGATTCAAAATTATGTAACTCGATATCATTTTCGTACGATAATCGTGACTGAGATATTATCTTGTATGCATCTCTGAAAATATTGTTGTATAAATGTAAATCACACATTGTTACATACACAATATTTTACACGAATACATTCTTAATTGGCAGAAATATTGAGAATATAAAGACATAAAATGATAAAATGATCTTTATGTAATATTAAATAGTGTTTCCGTTGTGTGTCTATGTATGAATAACTATATAATTTATTATTATTTATTCATTATGCAACGTGGCGGAAGGTGTCTCTTCTCGGGTCATTGCGAAATACTCAAGCAATGTTTGATGAATGCATAAATAAACAAATCAATGCATCTTGTATATATGCGTTAAGCGACACAAGCTATTGAAATATTCTCGCTTTAATTTAGGAAAGAATCGTCACACTGTGTATTTGAAATATATCAAATTCTTCCATGCGATAATAACTGTGCATAGCTATATTATAGAAATATTAATTATTTTTGGAAATACGTCCCATTTATCTCGTTTAAATTAACGAGTTCGATGCATGATAGACTATTAATTTTTATATTAAGACCATGAAAATATATTATAATAGACGCCTATGCTAAATATCTTCCGCGTACACGCTCGACAAAGAATACGCGATTGAATACACGAGAACACTTTAAAAAAGGCAAGCGAGATTTCATTAACCTTTCGCGTTAGCATTAACTCTTTTAAAGCGGAAGTTACACATTCATTGTTTTGAATGCCGAAAATACGGGCCTTTGACGACTTATCGCAACATATCAAACGGCAAACATAGTCGTTTCAAAAAGTAATTTTTTAGTTAAAGAGACAAGCTCGTTAAGCTATAAAAAGTCGATAGTTTCAGAAGAATAAAAAGTTATTCTATATTTATTTACTTTATAAATAAACATACTTCCCACCCTTCCTTACTAACTATGACTAAGGGTTCAAGTAACTGACGCTCAACCAAGTCATACACGGTACTCACGTTCGAAAGGGACTTCTATAAGCACTGCTGCAAGCGCCGATTTCCTTTGACGAAGATGACACATTTTGGTACTGACTGACGTACTGGTAACTACCCAGTAGCATTTTGCGGTAATTATCTCTCTCTCTCAGCGACTATCGCGGAGCAACGACACGTGACATCCGTTCAAACTCCTTGGAAATTCCTTTGCTCGTTAACACTACAAACACGGTGTCCCTGCCTTGAAAAGTCCAGGAAACGCGATAAAAACAAAGCGTGTATAGCTCGATAAATGCGGAAAATGCAGTTTGTCTTTTCACGTTATAAAGTCCCGCAGTGTCGGCGATATCAGCCTCTCTATGTCTCATTAAGCACACGTGTACACGTGCACATGTGACAGTTTTACACGGGAGCACGATATTGCGCGAATGCGATCAGGTCCTCGCGAACGATGATTGTTATCCTCGAAGGTGCACTCACGTCTTTGCGACCTGGACGACGCGACATGGCCCGCGAACTGCGTTGGGGTCAAAGAGCTTGAGGAGAGAGAACGTCCGGGATTGTTCCTCTGGTTTCGAGGCGAGGGCGGCGTTAGCGCGAACGTACCATGCGTCTCCGCAGCTGGACCGATCAATGGAGATAACTCTCGCTGAAGATGACGCGCGTCAGATAATTCTATGGTCGTTATCGAATCTCGTGGCTCATCGAGTCGAGATCGCTCAACGAGTTCACAAGCGAGTCTCTCGTGATCTCCTAGCAGCGTAGCGCAGCAGCGTTCGCGCTAATCTCAACGTTAATTCGAACGATTTACGCTAATTTACATAACAAGGCTATATCGTTGATAACAGCAGTGCACTTATCACGATGTTTCGGGATAATCCGTCGATTTTTAGCTTTTTGTTACGTAGCCCTTCTGAGAAGGGTACAGTCAGTCTCTTTCTCGTCCACTACGAGCTCCGTTGTCTCCGGACGACGACGTTTCGCGAACCGAGCAAGCGCAAAATGCGGCCTCGTCGCTGTGAATGCAAGTCGTCGCGCGCGCACAACCCGTGTCGGGTTTAGTTTGTTTATTTGAGAGATAAATGCTCTGACGCAGCGCGGAATCACGTCCTGTTCTTGGATACGATCCCTGTGTATCGCACGACGCACCGAAGACTACTGACGACAGACGGCAACACGAGTCGCACAGAAATAGAAGGGTGGGAGGGACGGGGCAAAGAGGAGCCGAGATGCAAGGGATGCGCACTGTGCTCGCCGGAGCGCGGTCTGAACGCACAGAGGACGTCAATAATGACGCCTGCTCCAGTTCCGGTTTAGGAAAAGGGTTCTTTTTATCGGTTAATTCCATATCTATATCGATGTTTTCATCTTCCAACAACCTTAAAGTTCATTTTTCGCTTATCTCTAAATACCTACTTTTTATCAAAAGTAGGTGCGGCTTTAAGTCAGAATGCGAGGGTGCAGATAAGATTTGAAATAACACGAATGTGTGCTTGGACACATACACAATGAGAGAAAAATTTAAGTTATAATTGAAAGAACGTCATTGAGACCACACAGGTTTATTTAATAACACAAATTAATAACACAAATTTAATAACACAAATTATTAGATCGAAAGAGAAGTGATTGGTCATAAAAAAAGTAAAAGAGAAAGATGAAAGAAGTTCATACTAATATATGCTCTAAGACTTATTGTTATCAATTTATAGAACTTTGAAATTAAAAAATAAAAATTTCACTTGTTTTCTAATTCCTTTAAATAACTTGGAAATCTCAATCAATTTTTTCAGTTAAAATCTATGGATTAATTCAAATTTTGATATACAAATTACTTTGATTGTCACGAATTTCTCTAAAGTATTTAACACGTAGATTACGATTATGAAGTTGTAAATCTTAGGATATATGTAATGTGAATTTTTTAACTTTTTTTTTTCTTTTCATCTTTTGTGAACTTGAATATGAATCACCCTGTATACTATATATACACACACATATATAGTTACATTTTATATACAATTATATATATTTGGTATATTTTGCTTTAAATCGATAGGTAAACAAAGATTCCTAACATTTGCGAAAAAGTATGCGTCTTCCGAATATTTTGCTGCTTTGCTCACTCTATCAACGGACGTGTAAATCAGTTCGCGTCATACTTAACACGCTATATGGCCGGATCAAAGAACGAAAAGGAAAAAGGGACAACATGAAGGCAATGTGCGTATATATTGGTAAAAGGGGAGAAACGTGAAGAAGAGTGAAGAAGAGAGGAGATGCAGAGAGGAGATACGGAGGTCAGGCTGGCGGTGAATGACAGAGGCAGAAACGAGAAACACGGAGAATGGCAAAAACACGAAAAGAATTAAACGTTGATCGGCGATTCAGCGCTTCTCAATCGATCGATTAGCACCGCGACGATTTGCTCAGAGTAAGAACGTTAAATTACTAAATTTAGGAGATATGTTCTGTATCGAATTTTATGAAAGAACGTGAGTTAAGTTTGTCGCGCATGCTCAATATTTCTTTAGATGTTTTTCTCGCTATATAATCGAGCAAAAATATTGTTTGTGCTCCAAATTAATGTAACGAACTAAATTGACAGTTACTGCGATACGTGCAAGAGATGACCTTTAACCGCGGAGAAAGATAACTATTTGCGTTAGTGCATAAATATGCGATTTATTGTGGAATATGTATTGCGAAAATATGTGATATAATAATGTACCTCGCGATGTCATTTACATTCTCAATTCTGCTTTGTGCTTTTTATTTTTGTTTTTAGAAAAAAATTATATTGTCCTCTAGGTGTTTATTCATTTAGAATAATGTTAGTTTGTATTATGTTGTTATTGTGTTAAAAAGCATGCAATTAAACCGCTAAATAAAACCGGGAGATTACAATTATTTCATTATACATTATTTTCCAATGTTTCAATCACAAAGAAGAAATTGTGGAAATTTATCAAATAAAATATATATACGAATATCAGCAAGAAAATTTATACATGCAACACACAAAACCAACACAATGTCCAAAATCAAGTCATAAGAAGTCTTTAAAACATCTTTAAGACAAGTTTATAAGATATTGTCTTAAAGATGTCTTAAAGACGTTCTAAAGACATCTTATAACTTGATTTTGGATATTTGTGCTGTCTGGGAACTAACACAAGCTTGTATACGACGCACTTTTATTTCATGAAATCTATTAATAGAGCGCCCTATTCGTCGTGACATTGACGGAGGAAATATCTGAAACGCGTAGTTATTACTAAAAAGGTATTCGACACTCTGTTGATAAAGTCACTTCCGACAATACCTTTATCTTTATACATAGCAACAAAAAGTGATATTTTTCGTACCAAAGTAAACAAGAAAATGACACAATGATCCGAAAACAACAATAAACTCGTTGACATCAACAAAATACAGAACCAATGTGTTCAAACAGCATAAAAACAAAAGGTGCCTGCATGTATATATATGTATATATATGGTATGGTTGGGAGATTTATAATCGTATATCTAACATTCACGAATGTTCACGACGATTCGTAATGTATACTCTTTATTTCTATTGACAATATGTTTATTAACGTATATACGTTTATTAACGTACGATGCAGGTTCAACGACAGAATGCGCGTCTATTTATATTTACGAACGTGTGTGGGAGGTCGTCCAGCATATCATGATACATGGCAGCATCATTCCATGGGAGAAATAAGTATCAAAATGAGTTTACTTACATGTCCAACTCCATCGCGGATGCGAGCGTCTCCTCGAAATACTCCGCCATATTCCTTCAGCCTCGCTTTCTCACTGCATCCTAGAGCACTTCTTCGTCGAAACGTGAGGAAGACACATCAAGATACAACGAGTGATCCCGGCACTTGCGTCGTTACTTTTCAAAAGAATGCTTCTCGACACGACCGTCGCTGCGCGCCAAATGACGGCCATAGACTGCGTCACGCTCATGTTCATCAACTAAGAATGATCGCGCAGCCAACGGCAGAAAGAGGAACCTTTACAAGACATTTTGCTCACGTTAAGATGTCTTTACATGGAAGCATCGAACGTCGAGCGTTAAAGCGGTAGCTAATCAACGTGCTACTTTCCGCAAGAACTACAAGTATACTTCTGGAACCTGATACATTGATTGGCTAACGCTTTAACACTCGACGCTGGAACGCTCCCATGTATTGGCACCTTTACTTATGGCTTCTGCCCACAGGACGCGGCAAGCGTTGCCGCGTTCTGTGTGCAGGAGTTATTACACTCTTTACACTTTTGCACTTTTTAAAGCCCATTGCACATCAGAGGATCGAATGTGTACTTAAAACGGAGTGAAAATAACAAAAATGAGCAAATTTACTAGTATATTTGTAACTTCATTGGTCAATGCTTGGTAAATTTGCTCACTTTTGTAATTTTCACTTCGTTTCGAGATACACAATCGACTCCCAGGGAGCTTATTATGGTTCTGTGTGAGGGTGAAGTCCCATAGCACGTATTTTCGCGTAATGCGTAACCACGTAATCACATCTTTCTATTTTTTTAGAAATTCAAATAGAAATACTAAACATCGAAATCTATTGGTATTATGCACTCACGCGATACGCGGAAAATACATGCCATGAAACTCCAGCCTGAGAATTAAAAATGCGAAAAATGAGCGAATTTACTAAAATATTTATGAGTGCTTTCCATTTAATAACACAAGTCGACATAAGCATCATTCTGTCTTTGTTCCATATTCAATGAGTAACTAAGGCTGCGTTCGTTTTGGCGCTTACAACACTCTGAGCATTATTTCATTCTTGTTTCTATCAAATATTAAACAAGGACAAATGATGCTTACATCATTTGTTTTGCGCTATAAGCGTCAAAACAAACGATTAAACGAGAGAAAATATAATCTCACCTTGACGGATTCTAATTGATTTTTTTCTAAAATAACAATAACACGTTTCTCTTGATTTTTATATGTCCTACTTGCAGGTGTTTAGAAGCGGAATCGTATTCATGATCATCTTCATCGTGCCTTTTCCTCTTTTATTTCATTTTGACAAAGAATAAAAGTAAATGTGGCAAAACAATTTATTGCCTTTCACGTGTACACTCGTGGTCTAAAAGGTTTGTACACCGATTTTTTGTAAATTTCGGAACGCGTCTCAACTTTAGGAGAGAGACAACCACTGCTTGACACGCCAGCGCCGCCACTTATTACGAGAGCAGAAGAATGGCATATACCGTATATGCCATCTTTCTGCTCTCGTAATTAGTGGCGGCGCTGGCGTGTCAAGCAGTGGTTGTCTCTCTCTTGAAGTTGAGACGCGTTCCGAAATCTACAAAAAATCGGTACACAAACCTTTTAGACCACGAGTGTACATATGTGTCAAGATGTGTTGGCTCCTGCACACAGGACGCGGTAATACTTACCGCAAGGCGGAAGTTCGCGCGACAGTCAATCAATATGCTGCTTTCCGTAATAACCTTCTAGCTCTTATGGCTCCTGCACACAGGACGCGGTAATACTTACCGCAAGGCGGAAGTTCGCGCGACAGTCAATCAATATGCTGCTTTCCGTAATAACCTTCTAGCTCTTATGGCTCCTGCACACAGGACGCGGTAACGCTTGCCGCACGGCGGAAATCCGCGCGACAGTCAATCAATATGTTGTTTTTCCGTAAGAGCTAGAAGGTTATTACGGAAAGCAGCATATTGATTAGCTGTCGCGCGAATTTCCGCCGCACGGTAAGCATTACCGCGTCCTGTGTGCAGGAGCCATTACGGAAAAACAACATATTGATTGGCTGTCGCACGAACTTCCGCCGCGCGGCAAGCATTACCGCGTCCTGTGTGCAGGAGCCATTGAGCAATTAGGAAGCACCTTCTAGCAATATAGTAGTATTACATATATGACAAGCTTTTCGGATACGTTCATTAGTGACGAACAGAGAACCTAGAGATACTCTATTCGCCAACCAATAAACGTATCCGAAAAGTTTGTCGTACGACACATGTAATATCAGCTTTAAGTTCATCTTTAGATAGTCTATGGATGATTTCATTGGCTACAAAATATCTGAAAATAAACTTTTGTTTCTATTGTCTCTATTTATTGATAATAAATAAAAGTCTTTTTTTTCTAAAATAAAATTATATCATTAAAAAAAAGTCCGAGTACAATAAACTAATACAATTTCAATAAAATATATATGTGCAGGAATTAAATATAGTAAAGGATTTAGTAATGAAATTTAATGAGATTTAAAAAGCGGACGACATAAAGGTTCAATAAAAATTAGAAATGTCAAAAAAATAATTACGTTTTTTCTTCAAAGAATTGAGCATCGAATCATCAGTCAAACTTCATCTATTACTGCTTATCTTTGACTATATTTACAGGTAGCTACTGGAGTAAGTGTCATAGCAGTTTGTGATGAATATTTTTACTGGAACGAATGCGTCAATACGAGGATATGTCATAGTGATGCATTATTTTTGCAATTACTAATCTAAGTTGGAGTAAAATTGCAATCTACAGAGTGAAAAATTAAGGAAATTACTGTAAGTCTCTTGTTTCACAGCAATGAAATATTTGTCTAAGCCCATTAATACTTTCACACAGCATACGAAACTGGAACAAAACTTTTGGATTGAATAAATAATTTCTGCGTTGAGCACACGACGGAAATTTTCTTGATCGTGTAGTAGCCCTTATAACATTTGTCTGAAATGGAGGATGCACAAGAAGAGGTTAATAAAACACTTCTATATAGATTTTCTTGATTCATCAGAGAGAGACGCAAAGATTAAAATTACACAAATTTCAAAGTAAATTAAATTTTAATTCACCAACTTGTTTAAAATAATTTGCATATTATGATTTCAGCTGCAATTTGTAGTAGACGATGTAAGCAATATTATCAAAGAGGCAATTGAAGTATCAATAGGTGGTAATGCGTATCAACACAATAAAGTCAATCAATGGACTTCAAATGTTGTAGAAGCCTGTTTAGGCAACCTCACAAAATTACAGAAAGCTTACAAATATATTGGTAAGTAATAAATAAGTTTTTTAAGTTTCTAAGATATGTTACCTACCTTATCATGATATATAGAAAAACTTTAAAATATAAAATAATATTAAGAAATACAATTTTTAAACTAAAATTTATAAAACATTTAAAGAAATATAATTCTATGATATTTCATATTTTTTTTCGCTATCTTATAGATTTGACATTAACATTGACATTAACATATGTGTGTTCATCTTTAAATATTGTTCTCCCTTGACACTTGTTAATGTTTTCAGTGACCTGTACAATTATGCAGAAAAACGGAGCTGGATTGCATACTGCAAGTTCATGTTACTGGGATAATGCTACAGATGGAAGCTGCACAGTGCGCTGGGAAAATAAAACCATGTATTGTATTGTATCTGTTTTTGGATTGGCCCTTTAAATTTATCTTTTATCACAAAGTAAAAAATTCTTTTATTGGAAAAGAATAGTCTCTTGGGTATAGGATATAGTGTCACTTGCAGAAATAAAATATCCCATTATAAATTCGCTTGATGAGATTTGATATTTTGCACAAATCAGTAGAAATTATAGCTAGAAAAAGATCAAGCCATTGAATATAGTAAAGGCAAAAATTAATATGGTATGTGATACAAATAATAGGAGATATGTACACATAAAATATAGCACATTAAAATATATTTAATTGCTTTATATATCTTTTTTTATAAGAAATAATATTCTTTCTACCAATGCATTGTAATTTTTACAAACTAAGAATAAGAAAACATTAACATCCTTCCTAATTCTTGTGCTATTATTACACAAAATATGTATGTTATGTAAAATAAAGATGTATTTATAAAATATTTAGCGAATAATTTAAAATCATATAAAAAATGTTTCAATAAACATGTATAGCAAAATGATAGCTTTAGTAACATCGATGACGATTTATCAAGAGTTCATTATTCAATATTCGTCTCAATTCATTTATTGATAGAATGGCTTTTGGTTAATTTTTCTTAAATTAATTTATCGTACAGTAATCTTGAAACATTTTATAATTTCAAATTATTCATATTGTGTTCGTGAACACAACAAGCGATATTTCCAATCTAGTAATTGCATTGGTCAGAAATCAACAATCATATATGTACTAAATTAGGTATATATCGCTTACATTTGTTATGTAGTCAAAACCGTAAAAAAGAACGGAGAATGAAATGAAATAAATAAAGATAAATTAATTAATAAAGAGAGATGAAACTTCTTACAATTGATTGAACGTATGAACATGAAATTTGTGTAAATTCAATGTGATTTACAGTTCTGTAGTCTGAGGTAGATTTTGATGATCATATGGATAATCATCTATAGCACATGACTGTAAATCGTCATTTAAAAGAACTAGATTATCATTTAATCGGCTGCCAAATTCATCGTCGATATATAGATCTTCAATTGTACAGTTGCTATCTTGCAAACACTGCAATAAAAATCAAACAAATCAGATTTTATATCGCATAATAATTCATACATTAAATTCAAGATAATCTATCCTTACACTTTTGTGAGCGCGAATCTTTCTCAACCCTGGACTCTGCGTAAGTTTCAGGTTATTCAAACACGCGGGTAGAGAACGTCTTCGCAAGTCATTTAAATCGTGCGAATTACAAATCTCGCATCTTATGATATTGCTCGGTCGCAGCAAAATAGTATTTAGATCGACAGATTTTGCCGAAACTGATTTAAAATTTGATACATCAGCTTTGTGCGGAGTTGGTACACTATTTATATGAGCTCCTTTATCTAAATTCACTTTTTGCAAGTCCCCCAATTGGTGATTCTGCACTGATGCTTGAGATCCATTGGAATCCACTTCTTCTATGGTTTCGTAAATAAGTTTGTTGTGCATATTAGCATCGTACATATTACAATCTACAAAATTACAAACGACTTTTCCTTCGTTTTCTATTTCAATGCTACTTTCCGCAGTCACATAATCGTCCAAAAAATTTATGCCAGACGATTTTTCAATATTGATTTCTTGATTATTGCCATCACATTTCGTTTCATATAAGTCTTCAAATGCGCTTTCGTACTTTTGCGTATTGTCCGTATTAGTTTCGGAATTGCAATAATTTTGAAAATATGGAGCTGAATTGTCATATTGAGTTCCTGAGCGTACAATCTCAGTGGCACGATCGATGGCATCCTTTAACTCTTGTAATGGATTATCTGAAAACTTTGGAGCCGCCATGGACGTATTGTTGCTTTGTATGTCTTTTGATAATGATTCTTGAGCATCTTTGGTACGTTCATCTACTGTAATTGCAAATAATAATGTCAATTTATTGCGTCAATAACAAAATAATATGTAGAATATTTAAATTTATTAAAAAAGAAGAATAAGTATATTTTATTCAATATATTTTTATTCAATATACCTTTTTTTTCAAATGCATCCTTCATAATAAACGTATTGTTACTCTTTGTAGAAGCTGGTTTAGAATATTGCGCTTTACCATTGCCAGTATTACAGTTAACACTAGTAAATGGTTTTGGTGATAATGGCCAAGACTACAAAAACAATATTAATTAAATATAAAATCGATAATGTAAAAATGTACTTATGAGTTTTGAATAACGTATATGAAAATTGTAATAAGAAATAATGATAACTAAGATAATTAATATATATTGATGAACTAACATATTGGTGTATATTATTATTATTATTCTCACGTCCCATTCGTGATAAACAAATTAACTTTTCCTTTCGCCATAATATTGACTCGTAAAAGCTTTCTACATCAGGATGTAAAACTTGCCGTTGCGCTATTGCATCCTTAATATTTGTAGACATATTTGTGTATGTCGTCTGTTGCAAAATAAATATATATAAGTTAATATAAGTAGAAATAAACTATTTAGAAATATAATATAAACTTTATATTTTATATATATATATATATATATATATATATATATATATATATATATATATATATATATATATATATATAAAGTTGATTGTGTGTGTGTGTGTGTAAGGTTGATTAATATATATCATTAGTAATTTCTTTTCCGGAAGAAGTACCTTTGGTTTTAGTGTATATGATGGTTTCATAACATTTCCTTCGTATTCACCAGGTAATTTTTTATATTTCAGCTCCATATTTGTTGCGTGACTAGCTGGTTTACATAGTATATAGTCAGTATCCTTATTGACACGCATCGGATCTAAGAGACAGATGTATAGAAAATTATAAATTTAATTAAATTGTTAATTAAATTATCTATTAATTAAATTAAATAATTTTACTTATGCTTCAATATCATTTATATTAGGGAAAGAGAAATTATTAGATAGCCTGAATATTTAACATACTTGGAGTTGAAGAAGTGAACAATAATAATTCTACTTATGCTTCAATATCATTTATATTAGGGAAAGAGAAATTATTAGATAGCCTGAATATTTAACATACTTGGAGTTGAAGAAGTGAACAATAATAATTCTACTTATGCTTCAATATCATTTATATTAGGGAAAGAGAAATTATTAGATAGCCTGAATATTTAACATACTTGGAGTTGAAGAAGTGAACGATGGGTTATTTTCATTAAAAAAATGTTCCCTTCTAGTTGCATTCATTTCTTTCAGTCGTTTTATGTCAGATCGTGTAGTATTGTGCAAATCCTCGTCGGTTTCGAGTTCTTTCACGCCATTTAAATGCTTCGTATAAGTATTATAATTAGTAGTTTGTACTTCGCCAGTCGCCAGTCTCTCAGCATCATTGTCAGTTAAAAACATATTTTTCTTTTCAACATTATTTTCATCCAAGTCTCTATTGCATTGTACCATTGTAGATGTGAAGGATCGATTGGTAAACTTTTCCTCTGCCATATTGTCTAATTTATCAGTGGGTGATCTTCTTATCAACATTACATTTTCATAAGAAACTTTCGGGGTTGACGTGTGAATATTCTTAATATTATTGTCCCTTTCAAGCTTCAGTATTCCAGATTCATTTACATATGTGATTTCTGCTTCCTCGGACATCTTCAAACATGAAAACAATTGTGAACAATGGTATAATTCGAAAAGAAACGCAAAATTATCACTTAAGGAATCTCTGATCATTAAGAGCTGCGTGAATTCTAGAAAAATGTGTATTTAAAAAAAAATGTATGTATAATAAAACGTACAAGTAATCTATGAAGAGTTTTTCGTATTTTGTCCATATCCAAAGTTCTTTTCGCGGCATCAAGTTGTAGTCCATTCTCCAATAGTTTTTGAAGGCGCGATGGGAAATGATTGAAGTCCACGATGATACCGCGTTTCCGTGTTACGTATTGCAATTCTACATGTGGTCGGTTACACCCGCTCCATGGAATACGCGCTATACAATGGTAAAAATAAGTTATATTATTGGAAACTCGCCAAATTAATCTTTTATTTTTTTTTATAAATGATAAATAATAATATTAAACGTACGTGACATAATGATAAACTTCTTGTTCTTGTAATGATAAACGGATTATTGTAAGAGGAAGTTACAACGATTTACCTGTGCCTGTTTCCCAAAGTAACAACGATAAGCCATAAATGTCGCTTTTTGTAGAGAGATGGGACCCGTAAAAAAATTCCGGTGCTTGCCACTTGAAGATCTCGGTTCGCAAACATTTTTCATAGTCGCGTTGTACATTGTCCTGTAAAGAGATAAATGCAATAATTTCATTCATTTTTTCTTGTTTTCTATCTTTTCATACAATTCGCGATAAGATATTAATGCTGTTTTATATTAATATGTTATCCTGCATTATTTGCTATAGGAAGCAATCTGTCATATTTAATTGCGATTATGATTTACGCGAGTTCCGCGTTCCAAACTGCGCGCGCGATTAACATCGACACGGTACAGCGAATTTATTCAGAAACGAACATTTTGTCGAAAACAATGCCGGCCGTTTCCGTCGGTGAAGCACGGGTGTGTCACGGATATGACGCGATTCACTTCTTTACAGCCCATTCTGCCTGTGAAATTTTAAAATCAGCCGACGATTGACCTTAATGTCGCGAAGGTACGTTTACTATCGTACAACAAATGTGAATCATACAAAGACTAATAAAGTTCGAAGATTAATATTATTCAGTAATTATTTGCGGCATGAATTCATAAAGTATTATTAATTGTTAATGCAATGCAACTGATATTCGAAAAGTAGTTTATATATATGTATGTGTGAATAATATATATTGAAACAATAATATTGCTTTTGACTAGTAGACTTGTGTTGTAGAAATCGATAGAATCTAGTTTACGTACGTTTTCCAAACTAGCCAATTCCCATCCACCTAGCTTGATACCACCATTAGGTACAAGATAAACACAATGTGAGCTGATCGCTCCGTGGATGTATCCGCGCATATGGCAATACTTTAATGCGTCCGCCAATTTCATTCCTATTTGCGCGATATTTTGTATGCTCATTCGTTCGCCTTGCTCGTGTATTAAATTGTACAACGTACAGTTGACAGACTCAAAGATAGAGACAAGGCCGTGTTCATCCGTACGTGTTGTTGCCATCAACAGCAGTATGTTGGGATGCCGAATTTCTCTGGTAATATATAAATTTACGATTATTTTACGTTAAATTACAAATACATAATACTTTTAACAAATTTCAGTCTAAGAGATATAAGAGGTAAAAGTAATTTTAATGTAAAAACAATTTCAACACATTGACGGTATCTGTCTTAATGAAAGATATTGGTTTTTAATTAACAATGTATTTTATTCTATTGATGGAATAATATCGAAACATAGTAGATTAAAAATGTCTAAAAATCTAATTACAACAAGTGTTGTAACACAAAAAATGGGGAGTCACTGAAAAAGTCCAATGACTCTGCACTTTTTCGCGTGACACGATGAATATTCACAAATAAAGTGATCCTTACGTGAGAATTTCTATGTCCGCTTTTATCGCGCTCCGACACGCCGGATGAGTGTGTCTCTTCAGCGATACTCTCGTATTGTGCCACTCCGCAGAAACCAGCTCGAGATATCGGTCTTCTGTGCCTGCCACACATCCGATCTCGAAAATTTCCGAAGCTTCTACGTGCGACACGCCTGGTATAAACGTCGAGCATTTTCGCCGCTTCGAGTTATTGTGGCAGTTCCGATTGTTGTCCTTTTTCACGAGGTGTTCACCGTTCTGCTTGATAGGTTGATAAGAATAGAACTCCGCATCACTGACCAATTCGCTCGACGATCGGCGACGATCTATAAACTGCTGTAACGCCTTCCGGTAGGATTCACTGAAAAAGAAACATCGTTACTTCTTATCGTCCTCGAATCTCGAGAGATTTAGCCGGAAAATATTTTAACGAGCGAGACAGTTTGAGATTCATTGTAAATTATATCGTGTCGGTATAATTTTTGCACGATGTAATTACATCGGATTACTTTACTGGGAATTTGCTCGCTTAGATACACACGGTTCGCTCAAAGTATGAACAAATTTACCGGGAATTACCAAGTCATACCAAAAACATGATAATTCATAATTATTTATTCACGGTCACGCGACACTGCGGAAACGACGCAATCGCGATTTCAATTGAAGACGAACGAAGAAACGCACTGGTCACGATTATCTGCAGAACTGAGGAAATAGAATGCTCGTGACAGAAACTATCACAGCGTGAGCGCAGGTATCGCGTCGTGCTGATTATGCAAACGATAAGTTTCAGGCACGCCGATAGTTACGTCATAAATGGGATACTGCACAAATGTCTACCAGCAGAATTGTATTTTTGGAATATAAGGAAAATCAGTTTTACACAACGATGTCGTGACTTTTAAATTATGAAAACAGCTTTGTTATAATTAAATTTGACTTGGCATGTCTTTTTACATACTTAAAGTAAATTTTAAACATTTTAATATCAAAGACTTACAAAATCCGAACAGCACAAAAGTTTAGAATATTTCTCAGAGATATTCTAGATTTCTAAAACCCAGATAGACAGAAATACTGTACACAATATACAAGCATTGCTACAATAATTCTGGATTAATTGCGTTCTTTTTCTAGCTAAATAGGCAGCATTTTCATAACATTAAAATACTGCTGCAATTTTCATGGTATCAAATGACTTCTTTTATAAACTGATGAAATTTTTGCTGTATGAAGATGCATTGTTGCATATTTATGCTGATCACTAAATAAATAACAAGCTGAAATATATTTATTTGGAAAATAGGATATCTTTTAGACATTTATATTACATAGGAGAGAATCATGAACTGGTAGTGGTTATTGAAATATCAAACAAAAGCTAACAAGATTGAACTAATTAAGAAAATGCAATTCAATATATAATAAATCTTTAGAATAAATATATAATAAATATCAATATATAATAAATCTTCAGAATAAAATATTTTTGAAATATTTAAAATTAGTCAAATAAATTTGTCATCAACTATTTTTTGTTGGAATACCTTGTAGTTTGTGTAATAAATTCATACCTCATGGAGTAAGGATTCGTAAGAGTCATCATTTTCAGTCAAGAATTCAGGATTTTTTGTAGATACGTTCTAATTTTTAGCGTTTTTCGAAGATTTCTGCGCAATTGACGAACGAATGTCGATTCGATCAGCGCTCACGAAGCAAATAAAGCTGTTTCTCACGCAAAGTGTTAAGTTCTGCAAATATTTGCAATATTCTGAAAAGATCAATACTGCTTCATAAATATTTTATATAATAAGAAAGAGAAAATATAGAAGAACCTGACGATAGGATGATACTTATAAATACCTCCGTAAGTTTTAACGAATTAAAATATAGAATTCGTGTTCTTTCCAATTACTTTATACACTTTGCTTATACGACCTAACCTATTTATCAAAGTAAACATCAGAATATATCATCGTCAAGTAATTATCATATTATCAAATAGAGATCGCTCTTTTTCGAGTTCGGAGTCGTGATTGGCCGCATTCAAATCGTTTGGTTTTTCTCGGCACCTCCAAGGCGAGGCGCTATCAACGCCAGGAAACGCGCGCGGGAAACTTTTGGCGCTAAATAGTAAAATTCAGCTAACTAATTGCAATAAGCCGTAATATCGACAAATTGCTCACTAAAACTTCATGATTGACACTCGCGATTGATCCAACAGCGGTCTGACACTCACGAATCCGGGCATGTCGATTTTAAGGTCAATTGCTTAACTTAAGTTTGAATAATGTATATCGACGAATAATGCAATTGGAGCAACGCTAACGCTATGTGGAGCGTCTTAGATACATTCGCACGAATCACGATCGTTGGTCGGTACGATCGAATTCGTGCATCTGGCTCGCGGAAGTCGCGGCGCGTATGTGTCTACAACGCGATAATCCAGTGATAATCCGGTTTGAACACGTTTGCCGAGGTAAAGAGACGTGGATATACCCGTCGTGATTTACATACATGCGAATAAGACGATCGAATCGACAAACGACGCCGACTGTTAACGAGTCTCAGTGCATCATCTATGCTGCACTCCGAGAGTATCTTTGAGGTTAGTAGCATTTAAAGTCATTTTAACGTATTAAAGATCGCGAGTGATCGTTATTTGTGTGTAATTCAACCCAATATCTCCAAACTTCCGTTGCAGTTGTTATGTCTCACATCGGCGAGTGAGTGAAGTTAGCAAGAACAGCACGACGATTGCGATTCTCGAAGTACTCTGTGCATCGTCTTCAAAGCTAATTTCATATCGCACTTGCGATCGGCTATCTTTGAAGACAGCCGTTTGGGCATCGAGCTCCCGAAATTCGCGGCTTTACGAGGGTGAATAGAGTTGAAAAGCGTGAGTAAACATTAACTGTGCAATCTATTCTAAATCCGCTTCATGGAAATCTATATGGGAAAGCGAATTTACATTGTCATTGCTCGTATTCATAAACAATTCAATGATGCTCAACTGCAGTGTATAGCACAAGGGGGTGTATAAAACGGTGTAGATGCAATAAAGTTGGGAGCACAACAAACTATCAAACATTGAGTTATTACCGACGGACTTATATGCAATAATAGTAATAAAAATATAATCAAGAACGCGCTAAAAATAATAATACTAATAATAATAATATAATTACCAGACAAGTCCATATACACAGTAATGAGTGTTCTCAATTTAGACAGTTTGATGGATTTTATTGTGTTTAAACCGTTTTGCAACCTACTGTACACGAATTTCGACGCATCGGGATCGATCACGCTGTATTCATCAGACAGAATTCGAATTCGTGGTTGATTGCGTTTACATTCGATTTCACGCATGAAATGCATCAGGAGCGAGCATTATTTTCGTACTTTGATTCTCAAAAATTCTTTTTTCGGTCATTTCGTCTTGCGAATGCACATATTCGTGAGTGAATGAAGTTTGCTGCAGGTAACGCGATTCCTGCGATTATCGGTCCGGCCATTTTCTATTTGAAATTTTACACTTCCGCCTCTTAGAATTTCTTAACATGTCGGAACGTGAAATATCTGAACGGACGCTATTGTGTTTGTGTGGAACACGAAAACCGATTAAATAAATATGATTAATACGAATAAATAAATGTGATTAATACGAACCGATTAAATAAATGTGATTAATATGAATTGTATTAATACGAAATGTGATTATAACGAATTGTAAATTGTTCTGCGAAAAATTACGCCAGGATGATCGCGTAAGTACATTTCCATGTACGAAGCATTCGGGAAATGCTTATTGTATCGGAAAGATGGACTTAGTTAAACGGGCTTGGATTTATAGAGTTAAACTCGATCGCTGATCCGCGTCAAAAAATCCGCGTACATTTTTGCAAGTGCCGTGTAATATAACTATAATCCTAATAGATTAGTTAAATGCGAGATTAGTAAACAAAATGTAGTGTAATATAATAAGAAATATGTAGTAAGAATGGATAAACAATTAATAAATAATGGACAATTTCAGTGCAAAAGGAATAATCTCTTTGAGGAAAAAACTTCTACTATAAGAAGAACGTCTGGATGTATCTGCTGGGAAAGGAATGTCTGGATACACATTTGCTGGAAAAGGAAAGAAAATACCTGTTGGAAAAGGAACATCTCAATATGCTGTAAGATAAGATGCAACTCATCGATGAAGGGTGAGTCAATTTAACATGTTTATGCTTTAGGTGAACCAATAAGTTTGTTAATGTACATTGTTCAGATTAATTAGGAGATTGTATGGAATGAACAATTCTGCTGAATAATGCTACTATAGGTAAAGTGATGTACTATAGGTCGAGTGAAATGAAGGATAAACAGCTAAGATATAAATGTACTTATAAAATATGAATAAATGCTGAAGTATTTAATATTTCAGATATTTATACTTCCTGACAGATATCTGAAGAGAGGATCTCCTAATTATTCTGAATAATGCAATATAGAAGAAAATTCGAGGAGTGTGTTCCCTGAAAAAGCTTCGTGTACGAAGTTAAAGTGTTAACAGGATTAATTATTAACAAAAGCATTACTTTATATTAAGAGTGATGCAGTTTATTTTAATAGAACTTCGATAAACTTGAACAGGGATCTACTCCTAGGAATTAAATCACTATCATCTTTTTGGCTCTCGAACGATGAAACCATTTCGTCGTTATTGTGTTTAAATTAAAGTTATTGAAATTATCGCTACATGCAAATTATAGTGTGAGTCAAATTGTAAATTTCCATGCAAACGATAACTGTAAGCGATGTGCATTATGATAAGCGATAAGGACGTGAATATTCACTTACTCGGCAATACACTGCGGCATCGACGTAGTCCATATTTGATTTTCCGACTGCACAGTAGTATTTCTGAAAAGAATAACAATATTCTTTATTTCTATTTCTTTATTCTTTATTTCTTTCGTATACAAACACTTTGGACAATTGCAGGCAGTTTTTTATCCTTTTTGGTTGTATTTTTTAATATTAAAATATTAATATATTAAAATTATTTTAATATTTTTTATTGCTTTCTCTTTTAATTTTTTCGGTTCACAAAAGACACTTTCTTTTTTCTCTCAGCGAATAAATGATCTACTTTCAGATTTGCTCTAATTCTATTGTTAATCAAAAAATGCATTTTTTTATGAAATTTTCTATAAGTATCCACTAATTAATTTCACTTGAAATTCCTTTCGGAATTATTTCTGAGTTGTACAAAACGTAATTGATAAATCTTAGAGAGCACAACGAATAAAAAAAGTCTCTGATGTTAGTAGGACGATCCGCGCGAGATGGAAGGTAGAACAAAGAACTGCAAACATTGCCGAGATACAATAACTACGTGGCAACTGTTGCGAGACCACGAAATTGATCGTATTCAAGAACTTATACTTTCTCTGACAATTCGTTCGCTACGGATCACGGAATAGCACGACTATTACTTCGCGATCAAATTATTTCAGATCTCGTTAACGCGATTCTTTCTTCCCGTTTCGCTTTTCCTGTCATACTTTGCCAGCATCAGTTTTCTAGAATCGTGATTTGTGACTATTGCTACGATGTACATTTTCTAGAACAGGATATATTATTAATAATGTACAGGATAATTCTCTCTATTCTTTTTTTCTATCTATATATATCGTAAAATATAGATTATCATATAATATTATAATTGAGAGAGAATTTGGATAAGAGTCTTTTTGACGAATTCGAGACTTGTATTAAAAAACAAACATAGCGAGTGAACACTACATATTACAAGTGTTGCGACTTTGTAACTAACCATAAGCGTTTTTTAATCTTGAGATCCTTGATTAACTTTGGAAACTAAATGAAAAACAGTAAACTTATCCTGTCACAAATATAGTGTCCATATTTCTATTTCATTGTAACGTCAAGGTCAAGAATACTACCTCGTGCTTCAAACCAATGACATTGTATTCTTATTCTCAGACGAGAGACTAGAAATACTTGATTAATATTATCGGTACTCAGGTGTCTCGAATGGCACATCAGAGAAGTACACGATTTTGCAACGCATTGTATACGTCCGTTATCTACAGTCGCTTTACAGTACGTTTTTACTGCGTGCGACCGAAGCCGACAAGTTTTGCATCGTAAATCGGCTTTCGCCGGGAAAATGCAGGGGAATTCTGTCGACGATTTTCTCTTCGCGAGAGAGGAAGGAAGGTCGGATCGTTTTTCGCGCGTCATAGATTTTAGACCGGCGAAATAGTGCGTAGTTGTGTTAACACAACTACGCACTATTTCGCCGGTCACGTTACTGAAACATCCGATTACTTCACGAGAAAGACATTCGCGTATCTTAGCAACCAAAACTCGTCGATAACTCTAAAGTTCACAGGTGACTCGCAAACTGGCTGTTTCGCACGATTTATTAGCATAACGCACTTTCGATGCGACGATTCTGCGGCGAAACACAGAAAACGCGTTAAAGCAGTGAGAGGAACCGTACGAAGCGCGTAACCGGTGCTTCAACTTGACGAGCTCGCGAGTACCCTTAATGAGATTTAAGAGACGCTAATTAGAGAAGGAAGTGCCAGTCACACGCATACACGCAGCGAAACGCGGCGCGCTCGATTTTTCGATTCATTTGCATGCCAAGTAACTGATCGCGCAGCTTTTTCTCGGACATCCATTCCCATACACGGGACTGCAAAACAAGAAAGCATCGCTATGCACATTAGTATGCATAATAAACATCCCAGTTATGTGCTGGCTAAACGAGTACTGACCTGACCTATCTCGGTGCGTCCGTGTAGCACTTGTCATTAAAGATTATCAATGATTATCGGGCAAAGATCAAAATCAAGAATGAAAACCTTGACATAAAATGTTGCGTATTACATATACATGGAAAAAACAATTCTGTTGGTGCAACCGAATTTTCGATTGCTCAGGGATCAGACTCGGGTCAGAAAACTCGGTTATAGGAACAGAAAAATCCTTTATGAGGCTTCTGTATAGTCAATTGTTCTCAGTTGTCTTAACCGAGTTCTAATATCGTTGAATGTTCAGACGAATATTTCAGGTTGCGACAACAGAAATATTAGTTTTCATAACAGAGATATCGCTTCTGATCATCTAATTTTCAGTTAGTTCCTACTTGGTTGCACCAATTACATTTTTTTTTGCGTGTATCGTTGAGATATTCCATTCGATGGAAATGTGAAACGGTTAATCTTGGGAATACGAAAAATAAGATTAATTAGATAATAAAATCTGCGCCATGTGTTACTTGGCTTACACTCCAGCCGATATTTCGCAATTTTGTAGAGACAGTAAACATTTGTAATTGATTTTTGCAAAAAGAAACTCGCGTGATTCCGAATCTGCGAAATAACTTGCTGACAAAATTAAGAACGGTTGTCGCGGCTCAAGGAGAATCAAAATTCCGTAATGCCAACGTTCGCGGAGAATGTCACAAAGAACTTTGACTCTCTCCGTTGCCTTCGTTCGCGGGACAATGGTCGTTCATTCGTCGCCGGCGCAGGACGCAGCTTTAAATACCCGTGCAATTTCATAGCGGCGACTAAGCACGGTAACTGCACAATCTCGCGGCCCAACTAGAGGATAATAGCAGTCATTATACTGCGGAGATACACAACGAGTTGTCGGTGTCTAGTTAACGGTACGGCGCGATGCCCAAACCGCGGGGGGCCCGCAGCGCCATTCTTTTGGCCGTAATTAGCCCGTGTCTTTCATACGCTTGAACTTTTCGGTACATTTTCTCGGAATGGAAAGTAAGTCGAGATCGCGGAGAAACTCGGAAGCAGATCGCGAAGTGTCTCTCTCTTTCTCTCTCTCTCCTGCTCTTCCGCTTAGATTTTATTTAGATTTTATTTAGATCGAGCTCGATACGTTTCTCCCTCTTTACGTAGGTGCAAACATGCTTGTACTAGTCAGAGTGAGTCGCCGATATCATTTAATCATTATGTAATTCCGCGATTGAGATGTCTATCGGAATGCATTTTCTCCGCTTGATATCGGTCGTGAATATCGAGAGCCAGTCGAGATAACGATTGGTTACGATTCATTTCGCTGCATTCCTCGAAGAGGTATTTACGGAACTCGCTTCGACACGGAATAGATGCAGGCTGAGCGATTTTTTATTAGCTGAGCAACTTTCCGAATATCAAAAAATCACCCTACGAGGAAAGAGCTATTTCGACAAATCGTTATACTCGTCGATTCGTTATATTTCGTCAACTGGATTATAATTTCTGACACTATTATCAGTCTGTTTGATACGAACGTCGACGACCTTCACCTTACGACGAGAGTTACTGTGTTGTGTCATGCTGTTGGTCTCGATACAAATTTGTTCGTTTTCTTAAGCTTCTAACCGTGTTTGGATTCTTTTCGACTCAAGCGTCCTTAAAAATTTGGTCAACACCATTTCTCTCGTAGTATATTATAATAAATTATAATAAATATATTATCATTAATCTTTGAATTGTGTTCAAATGCATTAAAGATAAAAGTCAAAAGATGGCATCTATATGTTGACAATACTTTAATGTCATGAGAATTTTCTAAGGATGCTCGAATAAAAAAAAAACTTGAACATAGTCTCAGAAGGTTAAATCACAATTGTTATCCGTCACGTTACTGTAAATTGGCAAAGTGAATTTTACTAGAGTGCTGCGATATAACATCATTCATGTGCATTTTGATAATATGCATCTTGGGCCGCACTCGTGTTAAAATGATCACATTCATCCTGTGCAACACTAATTCCGCTCTATATACAAACACTGCTATCAAATGAAGACGCGCGATTTTGGCAAATTATTATTAGTTCACCGATTAAAGACTAGACACGCAAGTGCTGAGAATAAATTGTGGACTACAGTTTTGATCGAGATAACAGTTTTGCAATTTTACAAAAATAAATTGAAATACAATCTATAAACGAAAAAATCAGACTATATGATTTAAAAATCTGTTATTGAAGTATCATATGGGAGTAAAAACCAGAGAAGATAAATAACGGTATCATAAGTAAACGAAGTTGCAAAGACGTCGAGGAAAATATAAGTGACTATTGAAAGTGCGAAATATTTTTCAGCAATTTTTCTTAGCACTTTTATTTTGTATTTCTAGAAAATAATAAACAAGAACTCACGAGATACGCTTGATAATCTTCCTGAATCCCATGATGGATGTAATCGTTGGCATTACGACGCGAACTTCCGACGAGCTGACGACGTCGACGAACACTGCGTGAACGCGACGCGATTCGCTGTCTCTTTACGACTGCGTTGCGAAACGTTGGTAGTTGACTCCGGCGCGCGCGGACGATTCCTCGGTTCTGACAGTTCTGATGGCAAGCGGCGATCTAGGCACTGCTCATTCACCGATAGTTCCCTCTCCGTTTCTTCTTTCCCCCTCGATCAGCTGATTAATCTCACTGTGCGGGAAACAGGAATCGGTGTCTGCAGGGCTATTAAAGACAGGAGATTATTGAAGCACAATTTATTCAGAATTATTCGCGTACTTCTCTCTCTCTTTTTCTCTCTCTGTTGATTAGTATAAAACGTATTAAATCAAATTTATATCGTAAATAAGACGTAAAAATCTTATGAAACTTGTCCTTAAAAATGTTTTCTAAACATTTATAAAAATTTGGCTTAAAAGTACACGAAAATCATGAGAAAATCTTCTACGTAATATTACAATTTGTAATTTTTTTACAAAAAATTTCAAATATTTAAAAAATATTCAAATATTTTATAGGATCAAGTGGGTGATGAAATACAATTTGAGATTGGTGCTGTTAATGTGCATATAATATAAGAAATAAAATGATATAACATCTCGCTCAGCTGCTTTGAACCAAACCACTCTATGGTCGACTATCGACTGACTGACTGAGCTGTTCCGCAGGTAGCACACACACGTTTTAGAAATGTTTTATAAACGTTAGAACCAAACATTTCATAACTGTTTCGAAAACATTTTATAACGTTTCTGAAACGTTTCTCATGAATAAAAATGTCCACTCAATAAACGTTAGGTGAAACGTTATTTTTGGGAAAAAAATCGTTGAAGAAACGTTTTATAAACGTTTCATAAATAAGGTTTCAGAAAGGTTCTTGTTAAAACGTCTCTTATTGGTGCTTTACCGTTCTGAAACTATAGATACGTTTAAGAAACGTTTCTGATACGTGTATGTGTTATCTGGGTCTTGACTGTTTTATATATTTTCGATATTGCTAATCGGCATCAAATCATAGGCAGTATGATTCCGATGGTCGCTTCCGACATTATCGCGATCAAGGAAAAGTCCTCTCTTAAGTTTTTCAGCGCTCTAGCGAACTCGCCGCCGCACATCAGTGGCACCGACAATTACGCCTGTCTCATCCGTAGCTTTCCACGCGTATATTCACATACCACTCTTCGAGTTACCTCTACTACAATATATTAAATGAGAGTATACCTACTGATTTATTTTTATTATTCTCATTTATTTTTATTATCCTCGGTTATGATATATGCGATCGTAATTTTCATGCACTTGTACCGTTCTTGCGGTAATTTGCAGTCATCTAAAAACTGAATTCCTAGACGGCAATTGCGCAACTCGTCGTTTCTGAAACTAGCGGTCTTTGTGCGGAATCTTGCTGCGTAACGAAGTATTCTGATATCGCGTCTAAGGACTGCGCCATCGTGGCACGCCTTTTTTTCGTCGGCTTCCTTCATGAGAGCACCGGTACCGACACAATCGGTGCGATGACTGATAACGCACAATTACGACGTGCAGTCGGCAGTACAAACGTAGGTTTAGGTCACCGTGCGTGGGACGGGTTGTATTTCGTGACTTGAGAGTAAGGACACAACGTGATGTCAACCAGTTTTATCTCCACGATATAATTACATCTATACACGTGTATCTCGAGTTTGCTCATACGATCTTGTCGTAGCTTACGAACTCTGTGTATTTGACGGAAAAGCTTATTAGGAAATAGGTAACAGTATTATCATTTGTGATATTTTTCACTGAATATCCCGCTTGTTTTCAAGGATAATTGCGTTAATTTTTTTCATAGTGAGTTCTTATTTATTAGTTTTACTTTCGTATTATAGTTTATGATGCTTAATGTATGTAATTCTAAAATTATTTAGCTTTGATTTTTAGCAATATTTAGACAGAGTGTTCTAGAAGTTTTTGTCTAAATTACATACATTAAGAGTCAACCTACAAATAATTACTGTTTTAATATTCGGAAGAAAACTAATATAACAAGAACTTATTTTTTACTTTATTCATATAATGAATCATTTTTCAATGCTAATGTTTTTCTAATCATTTTTCTAATCATTTTTTAAATCATTTTTCAGTGCTAATGTTTTTTCTATATAATAAACTGAATTTATCTCAAGGAGAATCGATAATCTTTATTTGATTTCATAGAAGATATTAAAAAATACGCAAGTTCCGAATCATTGAGAGTTTCTTTTGGGCAAGGCGAATAGAGTCATAAAAAAAACATTTAATCATGAAAGTTTTTGTGCAAGTAATTTACCAATAATTACATGAAAAACTAAAAATCCTTTAATATTTAAAACATATAGCATTGAAAAAATTATAGAAGATAATTTTTTGTTAAGATATACCTTTTAATATACTATATCAGAATGCAAATACTTTCGCTTTTTATCGCTAGCCCATTAATTGTTTCACATATATTAAGATTCAACGAATTGTATTAATATCCTTATAAGTTTGGTACTCGATAAAAAGTACTTGCACATGCTTTAGTATATTGGAATATATAAATAAGAGTATAAGAACAGGGAACTTTAATACGATCAAATGATCATCGATGTTATCACAATTGTAGGTGTTATAGGATTTATACAATATCTCCTAGATTTTTGCGTTCCTTTATATGGTGATTGTTCCTTCAAGGTGCTTTCATCTCTTGTTTCACGCAAAATTTAAATGCTTCCCAACCCTCGTTGCGTTGTTGAGACTAAAAGGAAATACAATTTTTGTATTAATCAATTATATTATATTATATAAATATATTATTCAATTATATTATTCAAATATATTATTCAATTATATTATTATAATATTTTTAGGGTATCTTGCAAATTGTTCAAAAATAACGAGGCATCTAGTGTTGTAAGCCTGCAAGATGGCAACTATTCGTACACTTCTACTTTCAATCGTATAGCTCGTAGGCGTCGTACGAAATACGCTTCACGTGTGTGTAGGTTCTTTTCTGAAAGATATTCATATGAATTTATAATGCCTTACTTTGAAACCCCTGTGCAATCGATCCTTCATAATCGCGATGAATTCCTTGTAAGAGAGTTGGCCGTCTCCATCTTCGTCGAACAGTGCAAAGACTGTATCGATTATATGTGTCGAGAGCACCATTCCCGTACATATTTTTACAGCTCGTTGAAACTCATCTGGAAGTAGAAGAGATTAATTGACAAAGTTTAACATATGAAACAATGCATATTAGGGAAAAATACAATTTTAAGAAGAAAGATTTATAACACTGGCTTCAAGATTCTAAATTGAATTGAAGATTCTAAATTAATTTTTACCTTTGGATATGGGATGGTCGGCCAATGTATACGTTCGCATCGCTATGGAAAAATCATCCAGATTATTCAGAAATTGGTAGAAGCGACGAAATTCCTCAAACGTGATACCAATATTCAATTCCGCTCTGTCCATCATTCTATCCAAGTATTTATCATATCTGTGTACACACACACATAATTTTATTGATTGACTTATTTTATATAATTCCTACAAATTAGAAATTTGGTAATAGGTGTATCAACAGAATATTTAACTTAAGAAACAAATTTCATTAATTTTTCATTAAAGTCGTTTTACGACTGTTACTTTTTACAAATCGTTCGTGTACAATTACTCAACTTACTCGTCGGGTTCAAGGTACGTGTATCTTAACAAAATTTTGGCGAAATCCAATTCGTTGATCGTTTCAAGACCTTTGCTGAATTCGTGATATTCCAACTCCAATATTTCGTGCTGTAGGTTCTCCATGAAGCGTTTAAAATCTTCGTATTTTAACTCGTTGGTGCCGTCTTTGCCGAAGAAGTGTGTCATCAAGGTTGTGTCCACAGCATGACGTCGTTGCAAGCCCTGCATCATATAAAAGATAAAATATTAATTGAACGCCACTTCTTCATCTATTTGTCATATTCGTATCGTACAAAATTTTCACTAAAGAAACGTTATTACTGGTCATGTTTGTCAGGTCTCGATTGATAAGATCTTGTCAGTGATTCACGTTTACTCTACAATTTGCTGGTATCAGTCGTTTCTTCAGACAAGAAAATAATATTAAATTAACAACGTCATACTTGATCGTCGTCGATGAATTGGCCCTGAATCTCTTCTGGTGTTTTCTGGCGTTCCTGCAGTTGTTCCAATTCCTCTTTGGTCTCACATCCATGGCGACCTCTCCACGCGTGACTAAACACTTTCTCCATCTGTATCAAAGATGAAGACGTGAGAGAACGGTTGCTATCACGACAGGTCGACGGTGTTGCTTCAATAAATCCTTTACGAACGGACATACGCGTGTCAAAGTTACACGTTACATAAAGGTAAAGTGACGGCAATGATTCAGCGCCCAGCGTTAACGCATCTGAAATAAGTGGCAGATAGTGTTAGTGCAGTGATTATCAGTACGTTAGGACGCAGGTGGTTTCGACGGAGCCGGCAAGCTGCATGTTAATTGCGTATTATTGTGTGCGAGCGTCGATGAAGGCGAGACAGACGGCGAAGCGAATGAGACGGTTGACACTTAGTTCTTATTGATACACAAAGTGCACATCCACATAGAGACTATATTGCTGATAACGTAGATTGTAACGCCAATGCATTTGTTTGCCGACTAGATGAACAAGCAATTGCGATGTTGCAACATTTTCCTGTTGTTAGTTCTCTAGCCCTGTGTCAGTTTCTATTTTTTTAATCTTGCCTTTACGAATGTTAATAATTTTCCATGTCGTAAGAGACCTGTTGCATATTAGACACAATAGATATATCGATTTACGACAATTCATGTGTATATAGACTTACGTAAGATTTAGAGACGTTTTCGTTTGTCTTAGCCGGGCGAGCTTCGCGAAGTTTTGGTTTGCCTAGAACGTCTTCGCTCGGAGCAATTATGGAACGTAACTAATTAAAAAAAAAAATAAAATAGAAAAGAGAATTAGCTTCAGGAAGATTAATGTTTGCACGTACATCCGTAATTATAAAGACAGATGATTATGTTAGAC
>NW_022639502.1:1198789-1211838 GCF_010583005.1 Odontomachus brunneus | reverse complement strand
ATATATATATATATATATATATATATATATATATATATATATGTAACGAGAAATACCTTCGCTCTTGAAAATAATTCAGAATACGTGATTTACATGTAATTGAATGTAATAACATAGTTGTAAATGTAAAAAGATATTACACAGTCGTTAATCAAAAATGATATAATAGTTGACATAACAATCGATTTTTCGGACATTCGATCAATCGATAATTTTCCAACATCACCCTGATAGATGATAGATTTTCTGAAAACTCACTGCACGTTTCGTCGGCTCGTCGAGATCCCGTTCTTTCAGGCTGCCGCCGAGTAAACGACGAATCTGCGAGAACGATAAAAACTATTTCATGCCAATTGCTAGTTAGTTAGTATAAACATGTTTCAGAGAGTGTGTAAAAGTGTAGTCAAAATTCATCCTCGCTAGTAGGAGTGCGTATTTCACGAGTGCTCCGCCTGATTCGTATTAGAAGCTGCAACTTATTGAAGGACGTTCCATTGCGATGACATATCCCATCTTGCGTCTTGTTATCGAAAAATATTCATTAGAGCATTCATATTTCATCTAAGAATAAGAGTTTTCTAATATCGTTCTGTCTCCTAATTGCAAAACACATAGAAGAAAAATCGACTTTTACTAATAGCTATTGTTTTACATGCATTTGCACTCACTGCAGCCGCGAAAACACGCGTGCGCGCATCTCGCGACGATCTTACCACGAGAAACTCGGTTTTGTCGACTCGCTCGTTCCCATCAGTGTCGAACATATTGAAGGCGATTTGGAAACCAGTTTTCGGTTCTGCAACGGAATCAATTATCACCATGAATTTACAGCGGCATTATATTTCAATGCTCGACATTAACGATGCATTTTTGTTACGGGTGATTTTTACGTTCAAACGTCAACTTTGCTTTTGGATACGAATTATGAGCGCACGTATACAGAATGTTTCAGATATATCGTATTGAGTTTTCCCTACGGATTATTTAGATTCAAATACGAAATGGTTGTTCTCTAATAAAGGTACAACAGATTAATTCAAATAAATATCTCTATAAGTTCTCTAAAGATACAAAAGATTAATTTATAAGTTCAAATAGATTAAAGATAGAATAATCTACGCTTGATGAAGATTTTGTGATATGTTAACAGCTTTAATTACAAATGAACTTTATTTTAACAGAATCTTCGCACGAGAGAGTTAATCATAAAAATATGCCAATCAAATATTTTGAAGTTGCAAGGAAAGATATATCTGATATAGATATTCTATTGTATTTTCTATGGATAAAAGAAAGCAGGAAAGAACAGCTAAGAACACCCTGTAGACTTGTGACGCATATTCTGAATAATGTTGTGCCCGGACGCACATTTACGTAAAAATGTAGCGCGTTTAATACATATGTTCCGCGTGCCATTAAAATTGTCACATAATAATTTGCGCCGTGCACATCAAATAAATTGGATGCTCAGTATGTATTACGGCTTCCCGAGTGAGCGGATAATGGTCATTGCTTTCACGTGAACAAGACGAACGTAGCATTTTATTGCCCGATTTTTCTCCGACAACGTATAGTTTGTGACGAACGGAGCGATTATTGTGCTTCATTTAGGCGTTTTCTGCATTTATGTCATAATTTTCCCGGTAAATATATTCAAAGATACCGGCGGGATACTTACTCGTCAGGATAGATAGTAGAAACAAGTACTCCGTGTAGGAAATTATTCCTGAAAGTAGAAAAAAACATGATTTAATAGATTCTAGAAAATTAGTATATTCTCCTTAGTATATTCCTAATAGTAGAATTCATTAGAAGAAAAAAGTTAATCGTACAGTAATAATTTCTAAATCAACAAATTATGAATGACAAATAGGAATAAATCAGCTTTAATTTTCTTTAAAAATTACGCTAATTGTGTGAACTCTAAGCGCACATACATTATCGTGTCCGGAAATTTTATATTTTACGCGACTGCAAAATACGGTATTATGTAAATCTCTTCATTCAAGTAGTATATATTTAGCATCGGTCTTAAATTCAAATTTCACGTTTGATTCGGCGGTCAAATACTTTCCCCGCAGTAATAAAGCGAGATACTATAGGAATTTAGACAGGTTGTTATATATTACGCGATTCTCTGTCTTTGCATCTCGTAAAGTCTCGTGATTCCGTCGAATTCATTCTTGATTTCCCCGTTAATCCGCATTTGAGCGTGATCTGTGTGGACATGCAGTAATCAGGCGTTTACGATGCCTTAGAGTAGCGTCGAACACGCGTTAGACACGCCTCACATGGTCCCAGGTATTTTTTTTGAGAATGCCATCGCCTTCGGGAAGGATCAATAACTTAGAATTTAATAGCAAAAGTGAGACCCGCGGACGCACCTAAATTCTGATCTTAAACGTACTCCCTTGCGGCGGCAGTCTTAGCTTGTACGCAACACAAAAGGACTACTTTACAAATCGTAGGCACCCTATAAAATTCCCTCACATTTCCAAAAGCAAAGAAAGTCGAGGTCTAAAAGAGAGTAAAGAAAGTAGCCGACAAAGTCGATTTAATTAGGATATATGTATGATATTTTATATATGCGCGGTATTTCTGTCAATCTCGTCGTCGTTTAATCAAACATTCATTGTTAACGCGTAAAGCTAATAATGACGTAAAGCAAAAACTGTGATTACAGATATACGCATACACAAGCATTTAAATATATAATTTAATATTACTTATGTTTTAGCGTCGTACTTAACTTAAACTCCTCTACATCTAACGCCGCTGAATATACAGACATCAATTTTCGAAATTAACAGCAATTAAAAGAGTTTTTAATCTAATTTAACTTCTTTTTTACCTCGTTTCAATTTATTTTAATTTATCCTGTTACGCCACTTCTGAATACATGTTTTAAAAGTTATCTAACGGCAATGTTAGCTCCAACGCAGTGCGTGTTGACCGGATTTCGAATAATAATCCACGCGGAGATTGGTTGTCCGTTTAACTCGAAACGTTTAGGAAGCTGTGATTCGCGCACGGCACTCGCGTGTAAAAGCAAGTCGCGATATCTCGACGGCGTCTATCTCGAAGTGGTGGAAGGAGGCAAATAACTATCGTAAAGTCGCGGAAAGTAGCACGTGTTGTCGGGACAATAAGGAAGTGCCGCGTCTAAACATTATGGTCGTGACCACCCGAATGGACACCCCAATGTATCGCTAACACGACTACGAGACGCCGTTCTCGCGCGGTAGCTCGCCACCGATAGCTCTCGCAACCTTTCCAAGTTGTCCTTAATTGTAACGGCCCACTGTATATTGAAAGTGTCCTTAAAAGCGGTCCTCAGACTCGTTTATCCGCTCGTGAAACTGCGACTCGCACACATACTAAAAGGGAGAGAGATAGAAAGAAAAAAAAGGAGGAGAAAGCTCCCGCGACAGAGACAAGAAACTCGTTATTATTAAAGGGAGGTGTGAAACTGGCTGGTCCCTTCTCGTTCCCCTCTCATCGGCACTCCACCTTCCCGTATGCTGATTATTTGCATTTCCATTAGCGCGACAAACGTGCGGTGCACGCGTAAAAAGCCAGGAAGAAACGCGCCGAAGTGCAGCCGCCATTAAACTAATGATACGATCCTGTCGCGACCGCGGCGAACGGTGCGCGTGGGTGGCGAGAACTCATGTCGAATAAGTATGCGTCGTAAGTACAGGTTGCGGCCGCAGGTCGATTGCAGATCGATAGTCGCGTTATCGTCGCCGGCGTCTATTATCGCGCGTCTCGTAATTTTTCTCGTCGAATCGCATATTTCGGTAGAAAGCTCCGAGGTGCAAACGAGGCAGTACTTAGGTCGGCACGCAGATTTACGGCACCCCACAATCGTGAATTTTGTCGTGACTAGCGTTACGGTGGTGGTCTTATCCCGCGTGTAACGTCGCTCTAAGAGAGTTAAGCGCGTATATACAAAGTGGTATTATTAAAAGCGCGCTGATCACGCGAGATACTGCCTGCTTCGTTTATCTTTATTTTCGAACATCGTGACTGCAGTTAGATCGTACGAACGTGCACTTAAAACCATGAATTCTCGTTAGATGTTTAATTTAAAGCGATAGAAACTTCGGCAGATTAAAAAAGCTTTTGGTACAAGAGAAATGAGACAAAAGAGACTTTTTTTCATTTTCTATATAAAAAATATAAGTTTACTTGCCTTTATCTCGTAAATTCCGAAACATATGCGTGCTTCCATGACGTAGTGAAGGATTAGAGTTTCGCATCACTTCGAGTTCCACGTCGGACAGCACGCGTCTCTTCAGTCTCGCTGGAAATATCATTGGAAATATCTATATTTTGTCATGAAATATTAATCGAGATGTAGCGATTATGATATGTTATTATTGTAGATTTATTCTCCGGGAAAGATATGTATTTAAAAAGTGACAAAAACATATCTGATGAGACACAAATAAAATTTTTCTTTTGTAATTCCGATAAAATAAAGCAAATATCGGCACTAAAGTCGTAATTCCGATAAAATAAAGTAAATACCGGCACTAAAGTCGGGAATTTTTAATCGAGCTAGATAATAAAAGTTGGAATTTGCTGCGATAAAACGAAATGAATAATCAACTTGATTGCTACAACCGATTACTGAGAGAAATTTCGTTGGGAGAAACGAATCGTGTACTAATTAAATACATTACGTACGTCGAGGTTCGGGATCAATGACGCTGTCGAGAAAATCCTGCGGGGTCATATAGAGTTGGCCATCGTATGTTACTGATGCAAACTTTATGAACCTCCGCTCCCTCGTCGTCAGCTTCACCGCTTTATGTAAATCATCGTCTCTCTGCAAAAACGAACGGTACTTTTAATGGAAATCCTCGCCACTATCGATGATAGCGCAGATAATAAAATATTTGAAATACGCAAGTGTGGAAACGGTCTCTTCAGAATTGCGGCGAAGTACTTAGGTGTAAATTATTACACTTTCGCGCATCTCGTGGTTTGGGAAGTCTCGTTACATAACTTCCCCGATAAGGCATCGGAAAAGGAACGTAGATACTTTATGCCCTTTATCAATCAACACGTCAACGAGCATGATAGCGCGCGAATTTCTCTTGGACACACGCGTGTACGGTGCACGTGCCGTGTTAGAGGATGAAAAATTCGAACATATAAATCTACGCCGACATTATGCGCAGTTTATATTTATATCGCGCCGCGTTCTCTCTTTATTTCGACGATGGGTTCGACATTACAGTTACTTGTTATTGCAGTCATACAATATTTCCCCTACGTGGCATACATATATATATATATATACATACACATATATATACATACACACGTTGAATTTTATAAAGTTCTTGAAATTAATGTCTGTTGACTTTGGATTAATGTATGTTGACTGAGCTATTCCATAGAAATTTATTAGATAAAATAAATAAAAATTAGTAGAGATAAATTATTCTCTATATTTCTTTCGAATAGTATAAAATAGCGCAGTGAAAAAAAAAATATTTATTCGGTATGGGTACTAACAACATATTTATTTATATTAATATATATATTTTTTTTATATAATTTTTTACACTAAGAAAAACATTTTTCAAATAAAAAATATATTTAAAACTTTAGCTTTTCACATAAAAATGCTTTTCATGAATGTTTAAATAAAAGAATTGAAAGCTTGTTCTGTTTAAATAAAAGAATTTAAATTTACGTAAATATGTTATTAGTACCCATTGACATATTTTTTTAAATTTTTAGGTGTTTTTTCTCAGTGTGTATATAACCGTAATGTATATTTACCTGATAAAGTTTCTTAATCAACGTATCCTTTTACTTTTTTTACGATTCGTCTTGGCCCGTGTATTAGTTTCAATTCGATCGAACGTACTAGAGAGTTATAAATTAAAACATTAGAGAGATTACCTAATCATACGAATATCACGACAAGGTACATATCGCGTAGTGACTTTACGTAGGTTGTTTTCCAGCTCTGAAGCACGTTACGAGAACGGTCGAGCTGATACTAATTTACATTGAACCAATGCTACAGTGGTTTAGTGTACACGCTTTCTACTTAATTTAATTCAAACGCAATTTGCTGCCCCAAACGCCTTTAAATCATTTAATCGCGCTCGATCTTTCAGCGATATCTTACCGCGATAAATAATAATTATTTGCCCGCGTTTTTCTTTCAATATCTAGCATATTTTAATATATTTAATATCTCGCGACAGAGAATAAAAGAGCAAACGGTATTCGCATACAAAGGATTAGCTGCAAAAGCTAAGTCACAGATATGGCAGCTAGGATGTGCTATTAAAACGATACATCTGATAGCTACCGTTATTATTACCGAAATGCATTAGTTCTTTAAACTTCGGCGTGACATAAAAAATATTCACAGTTGGAAAGTTGTAGATGGAAAGTTCTTTTTATTATAATTTTGCTTCTCTTCTAAATTGTACTTTATATTCGTTATAGACATAAAGCTGATGCTTGTCGCGTTACAAATTCGAGTCAAGATTTCCCTCTTTAACATTCACTTAAAGGCAAACATGAAAATCAGTATTTTTCGTACTTACACGCTACACTATCTGATTTTTATTTCGTCGAATTTCACATCCATCCGAAGCGCGATAATTTCCCCTTTTCAATGGTTTTTGTTTCAAGTCGCTAGGACGTCTACAAGTGGAGTTATTAGCGTTTGTACCGATCCGCGTTTTAGATAAAACTCGGCGCTATAGCTGCGGCAAGCTGTGAATAAGCGGCGACGCGACGCGTGAAAGACCGCATTCCACAGCTGGAAGTCACCTTGCGCCGCGCACGGCGGCTCGCTACCCCCACTCCGCGCCCCAGATAAGCGCGGTACACGTGCTCCTGTGCACATGCTTCTGCGCACGTGCTCGCTGCAGGCTCGCGGTCGTTCACCTCACTTTAGAGAAAAAGATAGTTTGGCAGCAGACGCCGGCGCGACAGCATGAGGCCCGCTTGATCTAATGTCAAGGCCGAGCTGAAATCTGACATCGATTTTAACACTAGAAGGACCAAGATAGCCAATTTGGCTCCTCGCAAAATTCAAACAGCTATAACTTTTTTCAGTTTCTCTTCCATGTGATGATTTCTTGTGATTTTTCATCATAATCTTAATTTTGGTAAATAAAAAATTTAATTACACAAGATGGTGTGTTGAATTTTTATTTAATTGTCTACCTGGAAGGACAGTTGGAGCCAATTCGGCTCCCTTATTTCCGATATTGCATTCACATATGTTTTACGATTTTATTAACAAGTTTTATGATTTCAACTAGATAAATAAATATTTTTATATATATATCTGTTTAAAGTCATAAAACTTGTTAATAAAATTGTAAAACATATGTGAATGCAATATTGGAAATAAAGGAGCTAAATTGGCTCCAACGGTCCTTCCAGGTAGACAATTAAAAAATTCAACACAGCATCTTGTGTAATTAAATTTTTTATTTACCAAAATTAAGATTATAATGAAAAGTCACAAGAGGTTATCACATGGAAGAGAAATTGAAAAAAAGCTTATTGCATAGCTATAGCATAGAGAAATTGAAAAAAAGCTTACTGCAAGCTTATAGCTGTTTGAATTTTGCGAGGAGCCAAATTGGCTACCTTGGTCCTTCTAGGGTTAAATGACTATAACTCGCGAATTGGTCGAACGTATCGACGTGAAATAAAAAGTGATCTCTTTGGCATGTGCCGTTCTCTCATTGCCCATTTGGACGAGCCGAATGTTGTGACAATTGAGAGACGCAAACAACACGCAACTTGTTTCATTCGCGATCGAATTGTTCAGATTCCTCTCCTGCTGTCGTCTATTGTGGCAGTAATAAGATTCATATTGTGGATCAAGGTAAAGAAATAATTATCATGGTTATTTACAAAATGGTAGAGGACTGTTTTGTTCAATTTCATGAACTCTTACTTGTACACGAGTGTTGATACGCGTGTCAGACATTCTTATTTATATAAATATGTATATTTCCGACACCATAATGAAGAAAATACATAAAAGTTTGTGAAGACACAACACACAAAAAATATTGTTTCGCATATTCATTAATTATGTAGAGTGTATAAATTTAAATGATCGTATGCAGATAGAATTTGTTAAATAGAAAAGTCCCGTACCATTTTGTATATATTTTGTTATAGTAATTATTGAGATAATATTATTATCTCAATCGTTGTCGTATATATTAATGAAAGAAAACTAGTCAATCGATGCGGTGGAATGCAGTCTGTGAGAATAATTCTTTACAGAATGCTCGAGAGATTCACGCGCACATTCGAATTATCTAAACTTTCTGAACTATTTGAACAAATGTGCGCTTTTAATTTTAATTAATAAATTGTATATAACAGTGAATGTATTTCACTTGACTTTTAGCAGTTACAACAAAAACAATTAGCCTTTTAGTAATGTTTGTAAGACGCTGAGAAATTTGACAGACATTATTTCATAATTTCTTTGCCCGCGGAGTCGCATCCTGTCTGAAGATTAAAGAAACCGCGTTCGGTACTAAATCAACGGAAAGTAGCTAATGATAACGCTGTAGGACAGGGCGGGCAAAGTGAATGGCGAGAAAACGATGACTATAAAAGGCGTACGCGAAAATTGCGAAACAAAGCGGTGCGACCGCAGCGCATATATTTGTCGAGCGATGCAATTCGAGTCGCGTTGCTGTGCGACGGTGTGTCGCCGGCGAGCGTCCTCACTGTCTGTAATTTAAAGAGAGATTAAATTACAAGTGAGCTTCCACGGGTGCCGTTCGCGCTCGACGCTATTGTTCTTGTTTTACTAAACGATGAAGAATACCTCAGGGGTGGAAAGTGAAGAGTGAGAGAGCGAGAGAAAGAGAGAATAGGCCGCTGGCGGAGCTTCTCGAATTTCCACTTCCCAATGCCTTTTTGTTGGCTCCTCGTCGTCGTGGGTGCCCGTACGCCCACTTTGTCGGCAGGAATCTTCCTTGCCACAAGTTTTGCTTAAGGCGAATTTACGCGGCTCGTTACGACTGAGTGAACTTTATTCGATTTAATTACCGCACCAACCGCGTTTCTTATTTGGATATATAAATAATATTCTCTAGGTTTTCTTTCTCTCTCTCTCTCCGATGCTATCTACGTGGAGGATGTAATATAAAGAAGTTATTTTATTTAAGAAGGAGAGTATCACAGGATTATTATTAGTTGCTCAATACATTATACTGCGTTGTGTATTTCTGAGATGGAAATTTAATACCCAGACGCGAGGAAATAAGACTGTAGAGATTTTTCGCGACCGTTCGCCCTTCGACGACATTTGCGGATCGTGATAATCAAAACACAAAGTGTGAATTCGCCTTTACTTAGGTACATGCAGTCGGCGCAACACATTGCCGCGTAAGCCGCGGTTAAGCGCCAAACGATACGCTCTCGCGAGGCCCGCGTAACGACGTGAATTTGCGACCTCATCCGGCCAGATTGAATCGTTCAGCCAGGAAGCATCAAATCACCGGGAACACATTGCCGTTATGCGCCAAGGAGTCATCCAGCCTTCTCGTCCCTCGCCTTAAATTATCGTTACACTTGCGAGAAGTGGCTACCTCGCCACGCATGAGATTGTGATTTTTATTTATTCGCGAGTAATGGCGCATTGTTGGCCGCCGCAGCGACTCGAGCTTCCGTATGAGATGATCTCTTAAACGGCGGTTACACCCTTATCATTCGTATTTCCATAACCATCCGTTGCACAAATGCCAATTCAAACGTCGAGATCGACCGCAGTTTCTCCAAGTTGCAGCGACGGCCAAGCGGGTGTATGCGCGCGAATCGGATTCCTAACGGAGAAGAAGTCGATGTTAGAATCAAGTTCTCATTGATACCGAAACGGTACAACGTACGTCTTTTCCTGAATTGCAAATTTAACATTAGTTCAACGATAATAGATACACGGTAACTCGTACACACTGAGAGAAAAACATGTAAAAAGTAAAAAATATTTTTTCGGTGAGTACTAATGACATATTTACTTAAATCTAAATTCTTTTGTTTAAATGAAATAAACAATTGCTGTCATATAAAGGTTAATATTAAAAAAACATATATATTTTCTCGTTTGAAAAATGTTTTATCAGCACAAGTAAATATGTGATTATCCATCGAATAAATGTTATATTTCTTAGATATTTTTTTCTCACAGTGCAAATCTAAAGTTTTGAGAAGAAGCGTTTTTGTTAGTTTAATATGTGTTTTAAATTTTATGACACGATTATTAAAATATCAGGAAAGAACGATGGTAACTCTTGAAATTATAGATTCTGCAATGTTTCCTTCGACCATCCTCAATCCGATACTTTGTTCGTAATCATGCGCACTCACTCGGTGAGATTTATTATTTTCTAAAAATATACATATTACGCGGCTTCAGATTTCTTTTCGCGATTTTTATAAGCAGTTGTAAATATCTACGGCCGTCGCGGAATCGCCCTCCCCGACAAGCTATATTTGTCATTCGATGCATTTCCATAAGTGCCATTGTAACCAGATACCCTTTCGCGTGGATCAGGTGTCCTTTCGCAAGACTGCCCCTACAAATAAATCACGTTTCATTGCGATAAAAAGGCATCTACAATGGCCTGCATTTGTAATAGCGTCTTCTTCGTGCTGACCGCGATAGCTTATCCTGCGAGTTTCCGCAAAAATCGCTCGGTGAATCGCGTGCGCGAGTTGTATCTCGCCCCTAAGAAGTTGAGAGAAGAATAAACAATTTGTACGATAACTAGATAAAAAAAAACAGGAGAACAATTATTTAAAAATTATCGCGTAGAATGAGCCTCACCACGCAAAAATTCCATAATTCTTTATTTTCGGAGAAGAATCGCAGAACTCGTTCGAGAGAGAATCGCTGATACAGAAAACACCGGCGGTTTACGTGACAAAGATGTATCCGCGGGGACGAATTTATATACTGACGCGACCATAAATCGATTCTTCCTCTGCTTTGCACACCTAATACGCGAGACGAGCGATTTACGAGTTGTACCAAGCGCCGGTAGGGTTAATCTCGTCGTTAAAGAGAATTCGAGAAACACGCCTACTCCTTTCTTTTAGATCGGTATAATAGGATAACAAAACAAACTTTGTTTCTCGAAGTGCATGAGAATACAACGAGGTGTATCGCGTGGCGTATCTTAGAGGAAAAAAGGAATCTCCGAAAAAAGATTGTAATAAGCTTTGAGAAGGAACTTCTCCTGGTAAATCATGTCGTTCGACTTCGATTATAGATTCTTTCACGGACATATTAAACAAGATAAACAAAAATGACAGTTAATCTCGCAACCCACCATTAAATATTCAAGCCATTAAATATCCAATATATTTGTATTCTAAAACAATTAATTTCACGAAAATTACTCTGTCTACATCGGCCAGTTAATCAGTACCGCGTCCGCTCTCGATACACCTCAAGATCTATCTCGTATCGATGTCTGCAGAGGTATCTCGCGAACGCGTCAACGTGTTTTTCCCCGGCGACGACGCCGCCGCCGCTACCGTACACGGCCTTCTGCCGCTGAAATAAGACGCAACGATGAGGACGTGGGAACGCGAGAGAAAAAGAGAGAAGGGAGAAAATAAATAAAAGTTGCGTCGCGTTAATTTAAGTTAAATCGCACTCGATCAATATTCTGGGCGAGTGCGTTGTCCATACCTCTCCTCGTCGTCTCTCCTCCGTGGTGCGAAGGTAACTAACGTCTGTTGGCACGTCCTCGCGTGTCTACCGGGTAAGAGGACCTCGGAGGGTGTTGGGTTGGCATGTTAGCGGTGTCGGGGGTAATGACAGGCGCGGTGAACATTATGCTAAGTGCGAGACCAAGCTGCTTTTTTTCTTTTCGTCCCTCTCCCGGACCTTTTGGCGCGTCGTGTTCTCCTTTGCTTTCTCTCTCGCTTTTTGCCCATCTCTCCTACCTCAGCAGCAGCCGATATCCAGCGGGCACTACGGTGATTAAGGCCCGTTTCATCTACGGGCCCGTAAACGTCCGTCGCACCTCTTTCTTTTTCTTTCTTTTTTCCTCTGTCTTTCTCTTTCTCACACCTGATTTCTCACCTTCCGGACCCCTCTTCTCGCGCCCCTCACACCCATCCTGCTGCTGATAGTTTTCAATAAAGAAGCACGCGACGCGCCGCGTAGAAACAATTTCCTCGAAGTTGTTTCGCCTCGTTCTCAGCTTGAATCGATGGCGAGGCGACGGCGATAGGCATCGCCAGCGAGGCTCGCGGGAGCGGACGCCGCGGCCGTCGATTTTTGTGGATCGATGTTAAACGGAGGCGTCAGAGCGCGATGAGAAAATGCGGTAGACCTTGGAGCACCGCACTTTTTCTCCCGTTCTTAACACGGCGGACAGACGATGCGCGGGATAAAGTGAGGCGATTTTCTATGATAACGTATGTGGCATCCTGATCGATGCGATCAAAAAACCGTCAAAAATTTACGTGTGTACGAGAGATAATGGAAAATTAAAAAAATTTACCGGAACTTCACGAAGAGAATGATTTGGAAAAATTGACTGATGAATTTGTATACAGCCGAGTCAAAATTTTTATTCTACATTAACTTTGTTAATTCTCACAAAAGACCAGGAGAATTTCAAGATGCACCACTGCACTATTTTATACAACTTCAAGACTATAAATGTTTACCGTCGTTTTCTCCGTGTTAAATCGTAAAAAAGATATTTCGGAATTATTAAATATTCGATATTATCTCAATATTTCACCTGCATTTAACTTTAATTCTTAATTTTAATTAGCAATGTATTAATTGCGTTATTTATCCAGCTGCGAAATATTTTTGTCATAATTCTTTTTGACGTTGAAAATCTCATTGGAATTTGAAATGAAACTCTTTAAAATGCTGATGTGTGCAATAATACTATTTACCATTAGGATTCCGTATAGCAATAACAAGACAAAAAGCGTAAATAAAAACACAACGTTGGCGGACGACAAAATCGTATTTGTGAGGAAGCATTATATATATA
>NW_022639502.1:1197876-1198607 GCF_010583005.1 Odontomachus brunneus | reverse complement strand
AAGCATTATATATATATATATATATATATATATATATATATATATATATATATATATATATATATATATATATATATATATATATATATAGAGAGAGAGAGAGAGAGAGAGAGAGAGAGAGACATAAAAATCAGGATTTATGCGTGTGCGAGATTTATATCAGGTTTTAAAACCGGTAGACACAATTATGAATTATTCATAATTTGTGATTGAAAACGTAATTAATCACAATTTTATATTCATGGACTGTTGTTCGACTGTTCGAATAAATATTTCTTTTACGAAAAAACTCAATTAATATAGGTATGCACAAGTTGTATAATCGGAGGTTAATTAAACTATAATTATTTGTCTATGATTATGATATGTCAAGCTAAATTTTGTCTCAGATATTTCTTTAGTCTTAATAAGTTCGTCAAATATTCGCTAAAGACCTCTTATTTAATAAATAATATCGCACACCTGGAAACATGTGTCACATGTATCGCTGTTTGCGTCCTTCGTCCTGACTTTCTTATTCGGCGCGTCTAACTCCTGATTGCTCCGTTGTCCCGAAAACTTCCTCATGGCATTGACACTCGCACAGACACAATTTGATCGGAAATATGCGTATTAATTAACGCGATGTTGATGAGAACGCGATTAACTGTTTCAATAGTTGTAATATTCTAGTCGCTCAGCAGGATTGATAACACATTGATCACGTACTCCTCGCGATGGATGGGGCGGGG
>NW_022639502.1:1146335-1197866 GCF_010583005.1 Odontomachus brunneus | reverse complement strand
GGGGGGGGGGGGGGGGGGGGGGGGGGGGGGGGGGGGGAAGGGGAGAGATGGGCGTGTTGCGATGGTTCGGAAAAGTATGCGACGCACAAGTGAATTTTAACCGTCTGAAGGTTGTGTATGTTTGGGCGTGTTGATTGTTGTATTTCAACTGCCGGCGACGGCGCTTGGCGAAATATTACGTAGACCCTTTCGCTCATTGTTTTGGTTTCGCGCGTTGCGCTACTTTGTCATACTGTTTCGTGCCGGCAAACGAGACGCACATTACACCACGCGTATATATGTATACCAGGTGTAGAAGTATGAAACCGGAATTTTTTTATACAAATAAGACGTCTGTTGTTCGAAAGTGATAAATAATACTTTATTCAAAATAATTTCCACTGTTTTGAACACATTTTTCCCACCTCTCTGGCAGTTTATGAATGCCGTGCCAAAAAAACTTTTCATCTTTTGAAGCGAACCAGTTATCTAGCCATTTTTCCACATTTTCATACGAATCGAAGCGTTGGTTAGCGAGAGCGTGTCCTAGCGATGCGAACAGGTGATAATCGGACGGAGCCAAGTCTGGAGAATAAGCCGCATGCGGTAGTAATTCCCAACTGAACGACTCGATCGTTTCCTTGACCCGTTTTGCTGTATGTGATGGGGCATTATCATGGAGCAAAATGACATTGTGTTGCCTTTTTGCATATTCTGGTCGTTTTTTAGTCAATGTTCGATTTAAATCGATCATTTGTTGTTGGTAGCGATTAGTATTGACGGTTTGACCAGGTTTCAGCAGTTCATAGTTCATAGTTCATAGTTCATAGTTCTTCGTTCCTCACGTCAAAATCACCACTTTTGAATTTTTTAAACCACTCGAAACACTGAGATTTACCAAGAGCATATTCACCGTAAGCTTCGACAAGCATTCGATGTGATTCTGCAGCAGTTTTCTTTAAATGATAACAGAAAATCAATGCTGTCCGCAAATCATAGTTAGTAGGCTCGAAACGTGACATGTTTAAGGTTATACAAAAATATACTAGAGAATGAAAGTTGGGGTTATGTTTGTTGACAATATTCGTCAGCTGTTAGGAGAATATAATAGCGCGGCAGTAGCGGTCTTACGGTCACTAAACTGAACGCTGGCACCATTTATAGGGGAATTCCGGTTTCATACTTCTACACCTGGTATCTCAGTACGTTGTGATCATAATTTCTCGCTACTTTTAAAATACGTAATCGGGTTTTCGCTGCTATCGCGCATTACTTAACACGCATTTCTCTGATTGAATCGTATATACGCGAGTGTCTGTGCCACGAGGAAGGATGCTGGAGTCAGCAAACGAAAGACGCAGAGGCTGAGACGCAGCAACGATATGTTATATATTTCCAGGTATGTCAAATTATTTAATACATATGATGCTTGCGATTTGAACGGACGTTTGACGAGCTTAAGTGATGGTCGATCGAGTCGAAATTTTGAATGGCATTCATAGCTCGTTATTATTTGACGAATAACTTCGTTATTTGAATAACGTTATTTGGATAATCTTGAATTATTCATCAACTTCTACTTGTTTGCTACGACAAAAAATACTGATCCAAACAGTTGAATAACGGTTCATAAATACGAATCTGTGATTAATTATATTCTAATCGAAGGTCTCGAATAATTTACAACTATGAAACTTTAATATCTAATATAGATCGTGCAAGTGTTGATTTGTCCGTATATTTGCAGTTGAGTACATTATGTATATTGATTAAAATTAAGAACAAAGATTAGATTTAGGTAGAACATTGAACTATATTCGAATATTAATTCAATAATGTAGAATGTTTTATTTCAAGTTTCTCTCTATTGATTTTTAAAATTTAACGGAATTTTACTGGGTTAATATGTAATGTAGAACCAAAATTTCGACTTCAGTCACATTATCCGCATTATCTTAACACGTCTCACGCGCGAAAGACTAGACTACGTATCTCGGATACATTTTCGGTATAGTTTACGGAATAATGAGCATCAAATATCAGTTTGAAATATGTCTTTAACGAATTGCTCTAACAACCTTCTTAATCTTGCCATCCGATATTACCGACATGTGTAATCTAACGCGGCGATACAAATCCGTAAACTCCAATTTGAATAACGAGTTGCTTGAAGTGTTAATATTCGGGCGACGGGGTGATAATTCGAATCAGCGATCGTGCGTAAAGTACATGTACGAAATGTGTGTCCACGTCTCGCGCGGTCGAGCGCATTCTCGCCTGGCGTGTGCAAAGTCGTGATTATCCCAGGAACGTATCTTGCCTCGTTTATCTCATATCGAGGAGCACTTGTTATTTTAAAGAATACTTGAATTTTAAAGATAGTGCTCTTTAAATGCATCAGAATTTTACTTTATTATCAAAGGCAACCTGCACTTCCAGAGTCTCGGTTTCCACGAATGTGCATTTTTATTTTCGCTTGAACCTAAACGCAACATGGCGTTACGCGTACACGTGCTTTGCAGGTGAGGCTCCAAAAATTCTAATTACGCGCGTGGCTGCCAAACACTTTAATGTCCACCTGCGTGATCGTCACCGCGCCAGCAGCACACGCACACGCGTGCCCATCGCTGCATAATGCGCGACGCATACGGACGATGATTACGGATCATCGTACTTACGACAAGCCGTAGTGGCGCCGAGATTATCGCAGGAAATTGAAATTAGATGGCAGCTTTGATACTCGAAGCGGCGATTTCGTTCGCCCATATTTGCATATACACGGGTATGCTTGAACACACGCGACTCTGGATTTTGGATACTGACTTAGCGGGGGGATTACAAACCGCACGATTTATGAAAATATACGGAGCAAGCCCGGAAACGACGAAGTTACAGAACGCGTCGAGGCAACTAACTAGTAGGTAACTGTTGCTATTAACGCCTAATCTGATTTTATGTAACGACTTTTCTAGTCGCAGCGAAACCTGTTACGGCTTGAAACAGGATATAATGTTGATATTAGTATTCTCTGTGTATTAATGAAGATCCATACTTTCCATACAGTAACGCGAGACGAAACTTTATGATGAAATTACTGATTGCTACAGTGCAGTGTCATTACCGTTTATCGGTAATGACAAATTTATAAATATTATCGCTACTATCAAAATTAATAAACGTCATCATACTGGCTTGTATATCATGGACGCTTGCATGCAAGCGCCCCTGTGGCCTAATGGATAAGGCATCGGTCTCCTAAACCGGGGATTGTGGGTTCGAGTCCCACCAGGGGTACAACATTTATTTTTTACCGAATATTTTTCAAAATTACGAGTATTCTGATGTCATTAACCATGCATTTCGTACTTTTGGATTTGTGGAAAATATTTAACACACACAAAAAAGGATTTTGGTGGATGAACGAATTTCTGGTAAAATGTGAACGATTTTTCGATTGAAATCATCAAAATTCTGTTTAAATTGATAAGAAATCTTGATAATTTAAATTAAATTCTGATAACTTTAATCGAAATTTTTGAACCGTTTATTTTTTATCAGAAATTGGTTTAGCTAGCCAAACTTTCTTTCTGTGCAGTTTTATTCAATCGTAGCAGTTCTCTCTTCTTTTCTCTTTCGTTTCAAAGACAATACCGCAAACAAAATCCACGAGAAATGAAACGCATACACCCATGTGTAATTGTAACAATGTTTCAACATTTTTTATACAAATAAATAATATGTGAGAACACAGGGAATCTCTAGGAGACGGTTTGAAAATGAAGTCAGAGATTATTTCTAAGATTGGAAGGATTTAACATACGGAGACTTATAGGGTTGGAAAGTCGGAATCTGATAAACCTTTTGACAGACGTGAATCGATTCCCGCGTATCTTCCGTATATCTGTCGCTAGGGTTCAGGGAAGTCAATTTAATGGCGTGGTTGCAGTTTATTGCTTCGTACTGACCGAAATACTCTAATCAGATTGATAGTCGCGTGAACGTACACTGGGTGGTCCCTTGTGATCTCGACGCTAGACAGAAAATTCCGGCTCGGGTTAATCGGTCACGAAAACATTTCGAGGGGTTGGTTCGTGGACTCGACTTTGGTCTTGCGATAAAATCGATCCTACCCAGTTCACAGAAGAGGGTAGTAGTTATTATCGGCCCTGGCCGTCTTCGTCTCAATGTCCGACGAAACTTGTAGTAGTCTACTTTATTGGATATTCGACGAAGATCCGGCAGGCTTTCCCCTTTATGAGCGTCATAGGTCACATGCCATAGACCCAACCCATGATTTCTAATATGTAGCCCATATTTTCTGTATTCCAATGAGATATCAGAGAGCCTCTCTTATCTATTTAATCCACTAACTTTAAAGATATACAACAATCGTGGTATTGCACGTTGTTTCGCGCACGTGTACGAAGTAGAGTGAACGGTTCAAATGTAAGTTAGCCTTTTTACACTTTGAATCTGATAGAAATTATACTTCTCTCTCCCATCATACATCGCTACATTTAATGGAGAATGCAATATATAAAATTAATGCAATGCACATTACACATTTTGCGCGTTATCGAACAAATCTTCCCACGCATTTCCTTGTCGTCGCTCTTGTGTCACGTAAATTATCACTCGCATTATCCCTCCGCAGATCGCGCGAACACGTCCTAGTTTTGCCATGTTTGGCGCCGACGTCTTTTACACGATAGGATTATCGGCCGCTCGTTCGTCTCACACTCGCGCCGCTTTCTCTATTTCCGGAATCGTGTTACGTCGTTATCCGCATTGATAGCGGGTCGTTTCTTTCCTCCTCGCGGGAAAAAGAAAAAGGAGCAGAGAGAGAGAAAGAGGGAGAAAGAGAGAGAGAATCCGCGCGTCGGGTCTCGATTCGATCCGGAGGAGCGCCGCGAGGATAAACGGTGCGGTCGAATCTCGTGCGAACGCGATAACGATTGCCGGGGTCCGTGCGATGCCAACGAGAAGGTGGGTTACGTGATTTGTGGTCGCGCGAAAGAGGATCTCGTCGTCGTCCGTTGGAAGGGACGCTGCACTAGTGTGCATTCGGTGCAGTCAGATCGGTATCAGCGTACACGCTACGTACGAGTCTGGTTATGCGAGGCGGACCGCGGTCGGATCGCGTACACCGTCGATTTCTTCGGCGAAATAAACCTGTTCCTCGCCCTACGGAGAGATACGCGTTCATTGAGATTTCGGGAAAGCTCTGGATACAGAAGCGTTGACACATCAATTAAATACGTCGACCTCACAAAACAACGGAGGATTTGATTTGCTAATTAAGTGTCTTCCGCGACGCAATTAAACCAAAAATTAAAATTCACCCGAAATACTGAGACTAAAGAGTGCAGCTAAGAATCTACAGGCATGCCGGCCAATTCTTCCTAGACAGAAATTATGTGTCCATCTTGGACTTAAAGCTTTTGACGCGTAGATTACAAACATGTAAGTCACAATTAGTAAAAGAGACAAATAGGGTGGTACGTGTAAATTTCTTCTAGCTATTTAGTTTAGCCGCTTAGTTATCTCGTGTCTCGCGATCGCACACAGAAAAAATCTTACCATCAACCGGGAGTGTTGCCAGGTTGCGTGTTACGTGCGAACTACCCTGAAATTATCGCGCAGCGCGCTCTGTTATTAACCGATTTGGCGCTTTTCTCGTGGTTGTGTCTCGCCCACATCGTTTTCGACCTTTGTAGCGGTCTTAGCCGCCCATGCTCGAAACGACTGGCACGTCGTGGTGAACAAATTACGGAGGATCTTGCAAAATGTGGAATACAAGAAAACTTAATTCATCTTCCCCTTTAATTATCACCAAGAGTCTTGTGTAATTATAGAAATTAATAGAAGGAGGAAGTATACATAGTAAATTATGATCACGGAATCGTGCGCGCGCACACCTTGTTGGCGCGAAATTCGTGTCGAACGTCGAGAACTCCGAAATTTGCGGAATTCGTGATTACCTTATAACTGGCCGTCTTCCATCACGCGTTGCCGAGCCCGTTGTAGTCGACGATCGGCCGAAATCGTTATTTATTACTCGATACACACGCCGCGCTTAGTAACCGTCGTATACATATGTAAACTCCGAAAATGAGGAGGGAGGCAGGGGGTGAATCGGGGCGCGGCCCACGCCGACGGCGGTTCTTAAATCATAATCCTCTCAAATATTCAATTACACCGGCATTGTTTCGTCGTTGATACATAGCGCGGTAACACGCGATGCACCGGCCTCCACCTTCGCATGCATCCACTTACATGCGATGCAGATCGCGTGTGTGACGGCCGTTCATGCGTGCGTGTGGGCCACGGTGTGTACCCACAGCTGTAACACCCACACCGATATTGGCCCATTAGCCGAGTAATGGGTACCCAGCGCGTCACGTCCCACGCGCTAACGCTAATTTCATGGTGGTTTAGGAAGCGTTAATTAATTTAGACGAATCGCCGTGGTCACTCATTAGCATTAACTCATCGCCGTGATGATGACCGAAGACGTGGGTCGCGCTGAAGCGTGCGATTCGACGTGGCAGGGATCTCGTGTGTGCGTTCTTCGATGCGGTAGGTATCGATTGTATTGTGGGGAAATGGAGGCTGCCGCGTGACGGACCCAATGGGTTGTTGTTTGCTTGGTGCGTTTTACTCATTCATTAGTAGCCTTAGGATATTGTCAAAAGGATGTATAGTGATGTAACTATAAGGGAAATTCAAGATCGGCGTGAAGTGCTCGGATCTTTAAGGGGATGCTGGAGTCGATGGCGAACTCGAACAATGTCGATAATGCAGAGACGATCGTCACTAACGTAATTACGCTATCTTTTTTGTATTTCTTGTATATACAGAATTTACATGAATGTGTTGCTTTGTTTTACCATATTCAACGGAAAACCTAACCATATATATGTAGAAATCTTTCTGCAAATTTCTTTCTTTTTCGATATTTTTAAGCTTTTAAAGACAGATACGAAGGTAGAGCAATGTTCTTCAAAATTTTTCTGTTTGGAGCATCCATACTTTTGGCATGTACAAGCTGCGAAACTTTTGGATTAAGCAAATATTACGCTAACTGACAGATTGAGATTTTACATTAAAAATTTTTTGTTTGTTTTCGTTACATATCGTTACATAGCAATGCTCCAATTTATCTTTGCACGTACTTTCATTGCGTACTTTCAAAAGCATTTGTAATTCTGTGTAACCAATACGACGTAAACTTTGCAGAAAAATGTCAGTGTTCTGTCAGTAAAGTTTTCAGCTTCAGCATCCCCTTAAGGCTTTCATTAATAGTCGTTACTTAAAATTTGCCCTACGTGAGATTTTCGGATTTAAATTTAGACTTTTTTTATTTGAATCATTTAATATATATAACGTTAGATTTGCGATTTAGCTGAAAAACTCACATCTGATTCGAAGTTCAAATCTGGGTATCTCATGTAAGTTTCAAGTGACAACTATTAATATTAGTCGGAGATCTATATTAATAGTACTTGAAACTTGTCTCATGTGAGATATTTAGATCTGAATTCCGAGTTGGATCTGAATTCTCCAATTGAAACACATGATACGTGATATTACATTTGCAATCGCGATTCCACGGAAAAAACTCACATTTAACTCTAAACTGAAATATGAGTGTCTCATTTAAGGAAAGTTTTAAGCAACGACTATTAATACGGGCTTAAGATTTCTCTCAAGCAACGTTGATGATAGGATCTTTGAAATTCCGTGAGTTTTTCACTCGTAAAATTCTCAAGTCTGTGTTGATTATAAATTCTCTAGAAAGTAGAAATCTCAAAGAAATGTGTTACTCTTTGAATGAAATAAATAAAAAACAGCGATAAAATAAAATCTATTGAAATTAATACGTTCAACGATTACCAAAGAGAACGATCAGGTGTCCGGAAGTGTCACCGTTGGACTCGTGACCCCGAAGAGCTGGCGGGTCTTCGCGCGATTGTCTCGAGTGTAATAAGATTTATATGTTCGCAATGGCAGGCGTCCAAAATTTCGGTCGACACTATTATTATTGTAGGGCAGACAGGCGTTCTGGTATGGTTCGCTGCGGTTCAAAGACTTCTATGCTTCCACGTGATGTCTAAATGCAAGCGCGGAAATGATTGACTCTCATCTTAACGTTAACTCTGAGTTTGAAATTCGAATAATCAAGTGGACTGGCGGGAAAATAATTCATTAGTCATTAAATTCAATATAACATGCAATGACAAAAATATTCGTTTACTCTCAATTCAATTTCAATGTAATATTCGCATATTAATGTTTGTACATAATAATTCGTAATGAGTCATATAGAGAGCAAAATCGACGGAATAGATATTGATTCGAGCAGAGGACCGTACAAGAAAGTAAGAACTCACCTTACATAATATTCCAGAAGTTTATTTCGACTACAATTTCTCCTCTGATACGATCATCAGGCGCGATATCTGCAATACTTGCGTATATAGTCGCGTGTATTTTTCGCAGACGCATGCGGACACGTCTCAATTGAAAGTATCTTTGATTAACGTTCTGTCGTGTGCAGTCTGACACGCGATGTGCGCGAATTGATTATAAATATGAAAAACGAACGTACGTACGTTTACGCCTACGTGTACGTCTGCCTGCGCCAACGATACCATCGTACTAATCAGCCCGCATTCACGTGCACCCTTACCGAGTCTTGACATTCTTATCCCGTACCTTATCGTCAGATTATCATTTGGTACTGTATTGTACCCGTTCGTGGACGATAGTGAAATGTTCAGCCGGCCCGCCCACGATAGCTAGTCGTAAAAATGCAAAAATTGTCGATGCTCGTGCACAACCGTATAGAGAAAGTAGAATTAATGACAAATTAATAACGGCAAGCGTTGATTGTATCAAGGAAATGTGAATGAAATCCCAGATCTGGTGTGTTACGCGTGGACTCGTAACAATCTAAACGGAGTTAGGAAGTCGATTAAGATAATCAGACTACACTGAGGAAAAATATTTGAAAATTTATTTGTGAGATATATAAAGTTTGTTTCTGTGAAATAAAATTTTTTTATTTTTTGTGAAATAGATTTTTATCTCGAAAATAAATTTTCATGTATTTTTTCTTAACATAAAGTCAGGTCAAGTTTGTATTCTGTAATTTTTCTTCTCTTTCTCTTTCTCTCTCTCTCTCTCTCTCTCTCTCTCTCTCTCTCTCTCTTTTATAGTACTCAAAATTTACAATTTATCACGATTCTTTTTCTTAAACACGTTTAACACATTTAATTTAATTCTTAAACACATTTCACGTTCCTATAAAAAGATTCATCTTAGAAAATTGTTCTATTTAGGGGAATAAATAAGCGAGGGAGGAGAGGAGGGGGGGGGGGAACACTGCCTCGATCCGATGATTTCCACACCTTTGTAAAATTACGCTGTCTCGTAAATGCCATCCGTTCCTGCGCGATGTTACAACGGGATTTACTTCGCATTAATTATCTTCCCTTCTCGGCTTCCTTCGTGCGGGATCGACAAGCGGTGCGGAGTATCGGATAGCAGCATCGTGTCGGGTGTAACACGTGCACACACGTGCGCAGCAGGTTCGACTTGACGATTTTTCGGGGCCCTTAATCGTGTAGCGTCGATGCCTGAATCTGATTTATCGGCTATCGCCGATAATACCTACGAAGGTGTACGCGGCCAATCCATCACTCTCTCGCGCGTTCGAATTATTCGGGGTGCATGAGCGACGGTGTTGCTGCACACTTCTTAGAAGACAAGGGGAGAGAGGTAAGGTACATAAACGTACATAAATGTTGATGTGAATAATGGCGTGCACGTTATACAGGACGATCTCGGTAAAACGGTCCTCGCGTAATGGATGCTTATGAGGTATACGCGAGAAAAGATAAATCGCTCGAAACACATTCGCGAGTCGTCTATTTTGTGAGTGCGGCGGTACACTTTGAAGATTTATTCGTACCTCTGGGATAAATATTATCAGCACTTCGGCATCGTCGTATCGAGTAAAGCTTAATGGCCCGTATTTTACCGCATAACACACCTTGTAACATTCCACGATCGATTTCGTATAAACTTCATCGCGATTTGCGAAACGTGATTACAAAATTAGTTGTGACATTGAAGATTAAACTATCTCTGATTTCTTTTTGAAGAAATCTTGAAAAATCTACAAAGAGAGAGAGAAAGAGGGAGAAAGAAAAAACAACAATAACTCTGAGACGTCCTGTACATTCGAATGGAACTTGTGTCAAAATAACAAAACATACATCGCTTGCATTTTAATAAATAATTTCAATAGTCCAATTAGCGTGATCACGACGATGGAGGACGCATCGATCATGAAAAGGTTGATCCAATTATAGACTAATATTCGGACGTGTAAACTTTTTCCGTTAGAAAAAAAGGCATTTCTGATCGGGCAAGAGTTTGGTCCTCTCTCTTTCTTTTCCTCTCTCTCTCTCTCTCCCTCTCCCTCCCTCTCACTGTCTCTCTTTCTCTTTCTCTCTCTGTGTCCACGTCTTGCATACACAGAAGTCCTGCTATAACGAATCTGACCAGAAGGACTTGTGGGTATTGTCGATAGGGACACCTCGATAGAAGATGGTAGTAGGAGGATCTGGTCCATTAGTTACCACAAGTCGCTCGTCAAACAAGCCTCTGCATACGTAATGCACGACGATAACGTCGCGCCACGTCTCGTAATAAAGCATAATCGGGTGATCGGGCATTTCTCCCTCCGCCCTCTCGTTCTCGCTAGAAGACTATTATTCGTCGGTGAAAAAATTTTGACATGACTCGCTTCAGGCTATGTGCATTAAATCGCGCTATAGAATACGCTGCATCATATTTGTGAATTTACCGAATTGCCCCGTCGTTTGAAGTACTCGGGGAAATTTTTAATTTAATTAAAGGAGTAAGAATAAACTATAAATAATTAATAAACTATAAATAATTAATAAATAAACTATAAATAATTAAATCGGGACTGAAGATTATATAATATCGCTTCTTGTTCGAAAGAAACGTCAATATTCGTGCGGCTGAATCAAGTCAAACGCGATTACACTTTCGGCAGATCTATTTTAATTCTACTCTTGATCGGATACGTAGTTTGCTATTATAAAAAAAGAAAAAATAATTGTTTGGACGATTTGATCATCTGAACTTTCGTTTGTGAAAAAAGTTTCGACTCATGAGACTTGTGGTGATATGAGTATTATTCGTCAAAAGTAATTCGCGTGCTGTCAGGAGTAATGAACGATTGTAGTTTTGTACTTTGTTACCTTCGGACGTTCTTACTATGCTCAGGATAATTGTCCGTGAAGAATAATTTGTATTTCCATATTATTTCACATTAATCGCCACGCGGACGTGCGCCACTTCACGTAGCACGACATTTTGGCAGTCTTGCGGACGTCCTATTCTCGCCGAATTCTTGGCAGCAACGCGGCTAAAGAATATCTTCGGGATTCTCGCACAAGTCAACGCGATGACAGAACACGGTAGACTATTTCGCGTAGATTATTGCTTCTGCTTTCGTCCTTTGCTCATCTTGCAACGTTATGTAACCTGACTTGGTGCGTCTCGTGAAATTAAACTCTACGCGTTAAAATTTCTCTTTAAGAACTATACATTCGCATTTCTACGCGAAAGAAATATATTTTCCTGCACTTCCTGAAAGCATAATCTGCATACTAACGATGTACTTGTGAAATGTATCAGAATGTATTCCGTCCAATTGCATCATAAATAATACGAGATCCAAGTGTGCGCGATTCTGTCAGGAAGGCTCGGCTTCCTGACATTCTCACGTGGTAATTGATGGGTACACGTGCGGTTAGGTACGGAAAGGAAGTTTAGTAGGTACATCGCACTCAGATTAGGGTGTCCCATGGCAAAGGGCCGGGTGCATCGTGTCTGCTCTTGCAGACACAGTTTGGATTAAGAGTGCGGTGTGAAGCGCCGGCCATTTGTCTGTCTTTCGTTTTGTTCAGGATGGACTCCGTCCCTAGGAGGCATCCACGTCCTCGGAAACGTCGTATGATCGATGAAACGCGTATGTCAACGTCCCATTAGTGAGCACTAAACGACGTGGCGCTTAAAACCGAAAAGTTTCCCAGCGCGTCAGGGGAAATGTTGCGAGGAATTATCGGTAAAACCGTGATTGAAAGCCCGACATTAAAGAGGACATGTACACGGTGCGCTCCATATTGTTGAAATTAATTTTTCGGCAAGACAAATGAGACGTAGGATAAGATTTCTCGGAAATTTGATTGTATGAAATAATTTTTAGAGATGAACCGAACGAAGTGTTAATTAATGAAACAATTTACATAATAATTATGAATAATATTGGTTTTTTAATTAACTCCCTAAATTAACAAATTTTTTTAAAGATTATTTAAAAATTAAAGATTTCTAAATTGAGTAAATTCTTTTAAAGAAAAGGATTTCTAATTTAACTCGTGCCTGTATTGTTTATACGAGTACAATTAATAAATCCTTTTAATCATATTTTACATATTGTAAAAATCGGCTAAACGCAGCTTCATAGTTTACTTCACGACGGCAATCTGCTTTTTCGGGAGAATCTTGGGGATTCTTCGGGTCGTAATAGAGACGTTGAAAGATCCGGATGGGTTAAGCTACGGTCGTATCGATTGTGTGATCGTTCGGAGGGCGTGGTGCCGCTACACTGGAAGATCGTTTGACACAAAAGCCGATCCGCTCCCCCCGGGCCGTGTTATTAACTCAACGTATCTTCACGTTCGGTCTCACGATCGGGAATCAACCGAGATCAATCGGGCGCCTTCATTCCTGACGCTCTCGAAACTCGCTTTCAAACGCGCCGAACAATTTATTACTCTTTTACTTTCTCTGCTATCCCTCGGCTCCCTATGTATCCGCCTGCGGATGATTCGCTATCGTCAGCGGTATCGGAGTCGCTGGGCGCAGTAGAGGTGCAACCTACACGCAAAAAATGATTCGGTTTGCATTACCGAATTTCAGTTACAACAACCGAAATTATCGGTTCCTCAGGAATCAACTGAAAAATCGGTTGCTACAAAAAAGAAATTCTGTTGGAAAGTTTCTGTTGTGCTAAACATATATTCGGTCATCCCAACCGAATTGAAATGTTGTGAAAGATACAATATTTAAAAAATATACTTATATATTCCTAATTTTCTCATGTCTCATAAGCCACTAGGTATCGAAAGTTGTCAACAACACTCCAACTTTCGTGAATCCTCCCGCGATAATTTCGATCCCAAGCGGTATAATACCACCCGGTCACCCTTCCATCCAGTCCTGATTCCGTTAAAGTGTTGCCTAACCTGACGATCGAGCGGCATGCGGTGATACCCGATGACTCCAACGATATTTTTACGATTTATGCTTATATAATGTATTCTTACAGTGTTCACAGTATATTATAACATACCTAGCAAACACCAAATAAAAGTTATATAATTTTTACTTGGTGTTTGTTGGATAATTTGCTGATAGATATTGGAACAATGCAATAACATTCGATATGCGTTGAATATTGATATAATGTAGTGAATCAGTGATAATTACTTTTAAATTTTTAACAGAATGTTATAATGATCAATCTAAATAAGAAAAAATAAAAAAATCCAAGAAAATCCAAATTAAACAAATCGAATTACTAAATTTTGAAAGAAACTTTAAAAAAATACTATTTAAAACAATAGTATTGTTTCATCAAATGACTATATACAACATATATTTTAAAATTCATCTCTATAGGGATGCGGTGTATACTATAATATTAGTATAATAATATACAATTTAATATCGATAAATATAGAATGAAGTCCAATAAAACTTTAAGCGCCTATGAGTGGTATACTGCAGTATTCTTGCATTTACTGCCGTAACGCACATGTGCGAAAATATAGCTCATCTAATACGGATCACTATCCACAGCAGAAACATTCAACTTCTTTCAACCGAATCTTTTCGGTTGCGGTAACCTTGATATCGTTTCTTGTTGCTATATACTATTCAGTCCGATACCCTCTGTGAGAACAACAGAATAATCATCTACGATAACCATTTTTTTGGAAAATTTTAGTTCTTTCAATCGAAAGCAATCGTTGATGTGAATAATTCTTCAGTTATTATTGGAACAGACTTTTCTGTTGTTGCAACTGAACCTCGTGTAACAGAAAGTTTCTAGCTGTCACTACAGAATATTTTTTTGCGTGTACGTATAGATTTGAATAAAAAAAAGAGAGAAAAATGAACGAATCTTTATATAAAATATAAATTAAAAAAATAAGAGTATACATATTTGTGTACATATCAAATTATGTCAACTTGAAGTAAAATTTTGCTCTTTTGTGAGTTTTTTTATTTCACAAAAATATAAATAAAATCGTAGAATTTATATCATACATAGTATATAATATAATAGGAAAGAAATGGATACCATTTTCACTTATAAAATACTGAGATCAATACTATATTACTGAGAGCTATCAGTACTATTATACTGAGAGCAATACGTCTTACCTTTCGCTAAAAAGGAGAAATATATGGGTACAAGGGAGAAAAAGAGAGCCCATTACAGCGCGCAGCGGCTCCGAAAGGTCAATGAATGGAGTCCTATTGCAGTCTCGTGCAACTTCACTACACATGGCCCATTCACATCGTGCTACGCACGGCGCGTAACCCATGTGACGTTCCATTCAAGTTGGCGCCGCAGCGGCAAGACGCGTTGCGTTTTGGGTTAGCCTGTACATACCTTGCGAGGTTTCAAGGCGTGCACCACCTTTGGTCGTAAGCACTGCTGCGCCAAGAGGAACGTGACGGAAGCGGCAGCCAACAGTCCAACGCCCTTCTGGAACTTCCTCAGCCCGCTGTCGACACGCCACGAGGCGTACGCGCGCGTGACATCGCGAAAGTGGCGTGCAAACGGCGACACGCGTCGCAGCGGGCGAACTACCGTCGCCATTTTCGACACGCGTAGCTAACGCATGCGTCGTGCTCGCTCTGCCGTGTCCGCCGCAAACGTCAGTATCTTCCGTCGGTGCAGTGCCGTAGTGCAGAACTTTCCTTCCCGGGAGCAAAAACGAGAAGTCTTGTAAGGCGATTCTTTTGCAAAATTTATGGGTAAACATTTAGTTCGAGCTTTGAAATCTTCGATTTTAAACGAATTTCGAAATTCTTTAGACTCGAAATACTGTATTTTATTTTATTTTATATTATGTCCTCGCAGGAAATCTTCATATCTGCAACAACTTTGACTTAGATTCACGTAGATTTATCTATTTTTTCTCTTAATTGTTTTTCTTCTATTGTAGATCAATGTGAGTTGATCAAGTGAACTGCTCAAGGAATCTCTTGACCTCATTCATTTTTAATTCTCGGGGAAATGATCAGAATAGCAAATAATTCAGAATAGTTTTTAATTTGATTAATAACACCAGCGATAAAGAATTTTCGCACAGAGAATTCTATCATTATTGAGGGAACGAGATAGTTTTCGACTGAAAATAGCATGTTGATAGTTTATTCAAAATTATTATTTTTAAAAAGGAGGAACTGTTTAGGTAAAAATCAGAAAATAAAAATAAGGCAACATAAGAATTTAAAGTAAGAAAGTTATAGGATTTAACTTTCCTCTTATAGAAAAGTTACGGATTTCAAGACTTAAGTTTAAAGTTTTTATGTATGTATCCTCCAATTTCTGACATGCGAACACCTGCGTTCTATGATTGCATTTGACATCGTTTTTATGTTTTATTCTATTATGACTTCGTTTTGTTACCATTGAAGAAGGTTTTGCATAAAGATTGAAACACGTATGGTAACATTTGATCATTTTATAATTAATAAATAAATTTTTCTCCCACATCGCATGGAGAACTCACCAATATTATTATTAGTTTTTTATCACACTAAAAAATTTGTGTTTAAACTCTTATATTACCCTATTTTTATTTTCTGATAGTCCATTCAATTTAATCAAAGTTTGTATCAAAAGTAAAGCCGATCGCCGCATAGTTTTCAATGATTTATAGAGACAATACCTGCAGTTAATTTTGGTAATACTGCCATACTGCATCTATCACTTTTTCTTTGGACAGATGTCACACTTGGCACCGAGTCACATGTTTGACGTATTTAGCAGGACGTGTTTTTGACAGTCGCAGACAGCGACATGTGCGTTTGTCTGCGCACAAGAAATATAACAGATTATCTTCGAGAAAATATTTGAGATATTAAGAGAAAAAAACTCTTTCACGTTGCAGCGTTTAATGTGAACATGTAAAAATTACGTATTGATCAAAACGCAGTCAATCGGTTAAGTATTCACGTTCAATATAAAAGAAGAGAAAAATATTAAAAATTTACTTATCCTCGACAGTTTGAGTACTTTCCATCCTTATTACTGATAAAAATTTGACAAGTGTACGTCATTGTTATCAATATTTTGTATTGTCACATGATCCTAGAGAAACTTCTCGTGTGTGCTCGGTCTTTTATAGGATTTTTACACGACTGCTATTACACTAAGAAAAAAAATTTTTTTAATTAACAAATATTTAAGCAATACTTGGTTTAAATGAAGAGAATTTTTATTTAAGTAAATATGTTAATGTGATACATATTAATATAATAAATATTTGTTAATTTTTAAATATTTTTTTTTTAGAGATACGAACGTGTTTAATATCATTATGAATTTTTTGCATTAGCGTGACACTCACATAATCTGACAGAATCTCCCTGTCTCCGCTCCATTTATGGAGTTCTCACACTACGAGCGTTATTATCGCGAAAAGATAGGAATGTGCGGTAATTAGCACAAGAACAAAAATTAACGATGTTTGAACAAGCAATGAAGAATGTGTGCCGAATACTGAAATTCTACGTAGTTCGCTCATTGTAGCGCGTGTTTCCTCATTAACTTTTTTTTTTGAGCGAGCAACTGCTTGAATTGAAAGACATTAAAGGGTTGATGGCGGTGTAATAGGCGAATTAATGCGTGTTTATGGGTCGAGTCTCGTGTAAGACGGCAAAACGAGAATTCCGCGAAGTTCTAAATTGCATCGCATACAATGTATCTTCTGAGCGCATAAAGTATCTCACTCACAATCGTTACATTTTATTCATCTAGTCGCTCACGAAAATTAGTATTACAAACTGATATCAACAACTTGGTATCATTTTGTGATACCAATTACTCCCGATTTCGGAGATTTAAGAAGTACAAAAGGAATTTCAGTTCAGTTCTTTAAATTCATTCATTCATTTCTTCCTTTTATAGACTCCGCTTTATAGACTTTGGCATCTCCGTTTTAAAGTAATGCCATCGATATTCGAAACGCGAAGAATGATCGGTGGTGTGACTGTCCCTTTACGTCAGAACTCGATCTGTCCTTCACGAGACGACTCTTCGGGGTATGCCATAATCACGCATTAATTATGACCACGCTGGATGGCACGTAACCACGTAAAATAAGTCGAGGCTACGCGACTGGCCGTGCAACAACCTCGCTACGTCATTGCGAAAGGATCGAGGACCCGATGATTTACCCCTATCCTATCCGCCTCTTTCCCTCGTGTTTTGATCTATTTTCCGTGTTTTTAATCAAACGGTTCCTCTCTGTGTTCGCGACGGATAATCCGGTGTTTGTAGCGTACGCGCAAGGCGAAATTATCTTCTGCCAATAACTCCATATTATGATCCGGCTCAATCATCCGCGCCGTTTAAACGGCCGTGTTATGCATTCCAGCTTGCGTCTCTAGTTGCCTCGCGAGCAGCCGGCCAAAGTTAGTTAAAGAAGTTATAAACCGAACTTGATGTGAGTTGATCACGAGAGCTCACTTGATGTGTAACTTGGCGCGTGAGGATTATTTTAGGTGATTTCAACTACTTGTTTGCGAAGAAAGGACAATATTTGTATTCTACAATTTGTGGTATATCCAAACGGATGTGGACTGTTCGGGGATGTGATTCTGCGCGTTTGCAGAAGACGATTTTGTAAACTCGTACATCTTGCTTCCGTAATAATGTTTGAGAGACTCGTTTGTTCTCAATTGCTCGAGATTTACGCGCGCGATGAGTTTACTCAAGCCAGCTTCGAATAAACGATACAATTGTTTGCCTCTCATGAAATCGAACATGCGAAACGGAGATGCGCCACGCTTTTACGCGTCGGATTCACTCGGGGACGAAACGGTGAGAACATATCGGCGAGATAATTTGGATGGCAAAGGATTAACCGAAGCGATTAACAAATCGCCGTCGCGACGTTCGCGTGTTCCTTTCACCGTTGTATAGATAGGAATAGAACTGAAGAGGGTCGCGCAGACGAAGGACGTTACATAACGAGACGGAAGCTTCTTCACCCACGTCCCGACATCGCGTGACGCAACGCGAAAAGAGTTCGTTCGAGTGGCGCGAGTGCTAAAATTACGCAGGCTAATACACACACCGGTGTGACGCTTTTAATGCGTATCGACGTGTCGTATAACCACATTGAACCCCTGTTTGGATTCCTCGTACCTCCCTCCTAGAATAGTAGTCCGCGATTTTTTCAGACGCAAAACATTTTGAGAAAAGTTTCGCGTACCTCCTGCATCAATAAGTTAAACAGAGCTTTCATCGTAATGATATTTATCATTCTTTATTAGTTGAGATGATCGAAAAAAAATTTGCAACAAGTTTTATGTACATAACAACGCAATTCACACGAGACTTGTAGAAACAACATAATTTTATTTTTATCCCTTGAAGGGATATTCTGTACGAAATAAAACGATTGTGAAAGTCTCATACGTATAATATTACTTGAAATACGATCTTAAGGAAAAAGACTTCTCCCATAATGAGAATTTAGTATAGAGGGTTAAAAGAAACGGGGATATAGAAAGAAATTATTTGCCAATTATTTGTAATAATCCGTGTAATCATCACTTAAAGAGAGGGAGAGAGAAAGAGAAAATAGTTTCTGGTATCTGAGCGCAGCGCGAACTCACGGATTAAGAAAATATACTTGGAAACTCTGCGACGAGAGCTCGTTCGTTCGCTTGCTCGCAATCAGCCAGATAAAAATCCATTTGACTTCATGCCGCAGCTGCCGTCGTCGTCGAGCGCGTATAACCGGCAACGAGCGCTGCACTGAGGCTGCAACTACCTCGTCTACGTGCAAGACAAGTGCATCGTAGCGCGCAACGGGTTTACCGGGAGCGCGAGGCAGGCGTTAGATTTCTTGCCGCCCTGAGCGAAATGTCGCACCTTCGGGTGAAGACTGCCACAAGCCGAAAGGAGCAAAATATCCCGGCACGGCCGGCCTAATTCCTAAACGTCTGCGTTGTTTCTTCGCTTCAATTATTCAACGTTTCTGTAATTGACGGAACGTGCAATTTCTCTCATGGTCGTGTTTTCTATTGAATTATTATTCGTCGAATAGCTGGATAACTATTAAATTTATTAATAATTATCAACGCGTGTTACCTTAAAATAGAAAATGACCGAATTAGGAAAATTACAAATCAAGATATTGACGATCAAGGGGTAATGAAAAGATATCCGGGCCGAATTTTCGCTGAGATTAAATTGACGTCGAATTCACCGCTAAGTCAATCACCTGTGACATTTCTTGGACACCCTGTATATACCAGGTAAAGAATTAAGTGTATCGTGAGAATCGCCCCAAGATGTCGAGGAATTACGGATTCTGGTGCAACGTTCTCCGTATCTACAGGAATTATCAATGCGCTCTGGTATCTTCGCTAATTTGAATAATCAAACCTCATGACAGCTAATCGACTTATGCGGAGAATGTGGTGGAATGATGGCGGCAATGGTGCCGATAACAGCGCGGGGCGGTATCATCGATATTCACCTAATAAAGTTTGATAGAGCAAAGCGGCCTGTAATGCCATCGTACCACCTGTCTTTACTTGCTCGATAAGGATATAAGTGCAGCCCGGGGTTGAAAATGTGCGGGATGCTCATCGTCGGTGGGTCGATCGTGATGGATATCTGCGATAATGGGTGAATGGCGCTGATTTTACGTGTGAAACGTCGCAAAATGTATGTTCAAGCGCAACGAAAGACCGCAAAGATTGATGTGCATATTCTATCAACACGTTCAGTTAGTAATCTGTGGTTGTAGCTAGAATTGTAGTTAGAATCATTATTGAAGATCGCCCAGACATACAGAGGCTTCCAAGTAGCGATTACTTTGCTTTATTTTCCTTGTTCTCACATTGATATTATGTTGGTATTTGTAATACATTGTGTGTTTAGAAGTAATCGGCTGTAGAGATCAGTGTTTCTCCAGAATAGATATTATTCTATCACGCAAATCATAAGTCAGAATCTTAATCTCAAGTGCATCGAGGCGATACAAATAAGCAGGTGAACGTTTCGATACTCGATATCTACTCGATATATTTCATATCTCGATATTTACTGTGTAATAAATTAAAATTCAATTTGACTCGCTCTTTCAAAATTGCACCCTGAATTGCCGCCAGTTGCATTGTTCTGTGCTGGACTGCCGTGATAGTCGATCAAGGGTTTGCGCGTACCAAAGTCTGATGTCGAAAAACCAAGGATCCCGATTGTGGGTTCAATTATGATTAGGGACGGCGCACGTTTTGCGGCGTTTGTCATGTTTCGCCTGTGGGTCGCGGCGAGTTGGGACGGAGGACGTTTACTGAAGAACGTTAATTATAAATTGAAATACGCGCGTCGCGCAGGCCATAGGTCGGGATTATGTTAATAGCGGAGATTATGATTACGGTCATGATCCGTAAGTGGCTAATATAAGTGCCATGAAAGATCGACAATATACGGAGCAACGGAGGCATACCCGCACGACGCATTAGATATGCAAGTACTCTTATAAAGTCTTATAAAACGGCCGATATACTACTTGTTGCGACACAGGTACACATTTCCTAGCTCGTACGGAATGTTGGTGACTTATGAACGCGCAGGTATTTGTGCGCATTATAAAACCGAGATTTTATACTTTCGAGTTATGACACACGGTACAATTATATTCGGGACTTCGAGCGGACATACTTTGGGTATTCTTTGTTTTTTCTTTTTTTATCAAGTAACTGTGACATGCGGAACAATGTCTAGTACTAATTATGATTGCTACGTCGAAATCGAATTTTTAAGAACTTTTAACTTCTCAAATGTTGGGATTTTAGAAATTTTGCGCTGTTAAATGCTTTAGTTGAATATCTGTAAACTTGGAATATTTTGCTTCGTCGAAATATAGATTCAGATTTTGAATAATCTAAGGTGGAAGAGTGTGCGTGCGCGATTTTAACGATACGATCGGTGTCCCGCGATATGCTCTTTACTTGGAAAACATGATTATTAAAAGACAATTATTTAAGGGGCACTGAGATTACGTAAATATAGGGTAAGAGCGCGGACAATGCACCGCAATCTGCGCAATTGTTCCCGTGCGGCAGGGCGACTTTTATGCCTTATCGTAACATCGATCATTAATTATGGTACTGGCAACAATGGGAGGAGACGCAGACAACAAAGGGGGGTGTGAGTGCTGATCTATATTCTCTGTTTCTGCGTGGCTTGCAAGCCGCAACGCGTGTGCAGCCTTAATAGTTTCCGGCGTTCGACGCGACCGCGCGCATGCATTTTACGCTTGTTTACGTTCCGGAGATGCCGATGAGCCGCTTATTTTGCATCAAGCAGGGCGCTGCAATGAGCGACTTGTCGTAGCAACGAGAATATATTTGTATGTGCGCGCTATTCAGCAAAGACGTGTTAAACGGCGTACATAATTCATGACTATACGCGCTGTGAGTCGCTCGCATCAACGACAAACAGTTTGATGAACTGGATATAACGAAAGTCAATCTTTTAATCGACAGAGCTACGCGAATTCAACGTCGATGAAAGGTAAGGGGCTGCATCCAGTTTTCGGACGGTAATTACACTTGTTCCCTGCATGAGGATTTATCGCGAACGCGATATGAGAAGTTAGCTTATTCCGTTAAATATGTGCACATAGTATATATATACATATGCGACAACTACACTAATCCTCCAGTAATCCTGCTGAAAAATGAAGAAGTAGAATTCTTAACGTCTGTACTCGCTGTACAGCGAGTACAACTTGCAAAGCAATACTCGGTAGGGAATATCTATTAATAGAAAGTAATGACGTGCGACGGAAACATACACGGAAAAAAAGAGTTAACTGCTGCGGCGAGAATATGTGTGGTAGCTAAATTTTGTTGTGACATGGATACCTAAAAGTATAGCTGTCAGTAAACATGTATTTAATTACGAAACTGAAATAGTAACAGTTGTAAACAGTTTTAGCTAATTTTTAGCTACAGGAACAAATATGTTTTCAACAAAGCATGATTATCTGCGGCAGTGAAAATCTTTTTCCGCGTAATTTGTTTGAAACGATAAATAATCTTCTTCTGGTTACCTGTTCTTGGGAGAAGTAATGAACGTCATTCTTTCTCAAAGACTATTTTATTTTCATTGTTTTAATTGCAAATTAAATTTGCAAGAGGGGTTGCTTATTATGAAATAATTCAAATTGGCCGATACGGCTCGAATTTGTCTCTGTAATGACATTACACATACTCAGCCGCGATGTATAAGTTTTATTTGATACATCATCTTTTAGGATTGAGCCGTACCTGGAATTAGTGTGCAAACAAGTTAAGCATACAGCGATTTATGTCACGCGCGCGATCTCTCCTCGATTCGTGCGATTTTTCCGCAAAGGATTTTACGGCTGTATTTAAGTGCACGGTCGTGTTCGATAAGTTTATAACGAGCATCTTACATTATGCGCACTTACCTGTCACTTGCTTCGCGCGCGCCTGCCTGCCTGCGTTAAATATTTCATTTTGCCAATCCTGACCTCGCAGCGGTTAAATTCGTCCGCGTTAATCCGCTGCTCGAGACGCGTTGGTTAAAGAGAAAAAGTTTCGTGATCTCTTCCTTTCTCCTTCCCGCTAACAATGCCATATTTTACAACGCGGGAAATTTACATCGCGAACATTATACGGCTTGCTTGCGATATAATTTCATTGCCGATATAAGAGATTGCTTTCGAGTTTTCTCCAACTTACCAATATTATTTCGCAAAGCACTGATATAGTGTGCTCTGAGCAGTAAAAAGAATAATTTTATGCAGCATCTGTTTTTTGCGCAAATTATCTTCTCCCTTTGATGATGAGTTATTTTTAACAAAATTTTAATGCAGATACACATACGATGAAGTGTACGTCGAGAGTGAGAATAATACAACACAGCTTTATATTCAATAATATTTCTTTTATTACTTCTAAAAATTATATGGCGACGATATGGTGGGGTTCAGCGTCCAAGAAGCGAGAGAGAGGAGACGAGCGGGCGAGACGCGCGTTCGGGAATATCGCTCGGCTTCACGGGATATTTGCTTTGTCGACTCTGTACTGATTAATTTCCCATATCTCTCACTCCAGTATCTGCTCTCCCGCTCCTCGTCCTCTTTCGCGAAGGCGACGATAGAGAAGTGTGTACCTCCTTGGGAATGGGACAGAAGAGGAAAGGGTTTCTGAATCATATCACAAGGTAGCGTCGAAATTGGCGGTGTTTTGGTTGAGAGAGGACAAGTCGTCGTCACGCGGCCAATGTACTTTAGGTATCTCGTCTCCGAAGTCATACCGCCGTACATCGAGCATACGCGGGTGAAATTTCGATCGATCAGTCGATCAGCGCGGCCCCTCGCTTGTCTCATCGGAGTTTTAACAATTAAATATTCGTCTGTAATCTTAGTTTCTCAGTCTATGAAAAAATTAAATACATCTTAAACATGGCAGTGCTAGACTGGTTACGCTTCGACCTTCGAATCCAGAATTGTGCCGACGATGCGATCGTGCTTGCGTATCATTTTGCTGTATACATGTGTTTATAAAAAGGAGACTTATCGCGTCAATTACCCGATAATCCAACGTTTGAGGGACGTTAATGAGTGAGGTGTATGTATCGTTGCCTCAGCACAGGGGAAAAGCCCGCAGTTGTGATCAGCGACGTGGACAGAGATCAAACGGTGTACTCGTGACACAACACCGTAAAAAGGTATAATATCTCTCCCATCATTGCATCTCTAGAACTAATCTGAAAGTGTAATTAGCATCAGAGATTACGTGTTCGCCATGCCTAGAGCGTGCCTCTCTCTACGTCGCTAATTATTTCAGCAATTAATCGCTTCGATAAGCATCGCACTCGCGCATCCACGTACACCTTCCCGAATTTCACAAACATTGTTGCCTCGTTTATCGTTAGACTCATGCAGCCTGAGTGCGCTGTCTCGTAATGAGTTGTCTTTCACTCTTAACCCCGTCGAGCCGCTCGTCTTATCTCATTCGCCAGAGCACGCATACTTTACTTTATTGAGACAATTCGGAATCCGTTGAAAATATCAGCGCACGCGTATTGAAACACTCACACTAACATACATACGCACACATGCATACGTACACACGACATCGTGCAGAGAAGATTGTTTTGTTTTTTGTCGTGGAAGTCTCGTAAAGTGTAATGTAACGAGTGCAGAAAGCTTATTATTGCACCGCAGAAGGTGTGTTATGCACGCGGAAGTATCTATTTCCGCAGAATTTAAATTCAAATAGCTGACAAAGCAGAGATCCCTATAGTTGACCATTGTTGTACAGAGCGCAACAGTCAGGCGGTCGCGAATCGTTCCGACGACAATAGTTCTCATGATACGTTCCATGATTTAGTGGCTTGTGGAAATTTCAATGAAAAGTCGAGTAAGTATATTTTGAAAATGCTCGTCAACTCAAGCTCGTCAGCTTTCATCGCGTAATTTATGCCGAGATCTCTCTTTCGCAATGATACGTCTGCCAAATGAGCTACAATTAATTGAGAGATTGTTGTTTTGAAAGTGGTTTGCAGCAGCCTCGTCGTAACATCGCGTATGTATTTGGTATGTTGAATTTAAGCGGGGAACGCGCGGTTGTCGCACGTCGCGAAGCGGTCCAATTTCAGTTCCGGCGGAAGCAGCAGCTCACTTTGCCAGCAACTATTATCAAATGTACGACATAACGAGCATTACCGCGCACGGGAAACAACTTGCTTTGCGAAACGACCGTGGAACATTTCGATATCACCGCGATAAAATTGCATTTATCCGTGTGCAGACAAGCGTCGCGTTTAAATTCCATGAAATATATCCACACGATGATCTTTCATCGTACGAAAGTGAATTTCAATTTAGTGAAAAGTTTTTTCAGCGCATATCTCGGTTCCCCGACGTTCGTTTTGCAACATTCGCGTGTTATACAAAATTAGCGTTTCTCATTTTCGCAAAATTTCGCCACATCTATGATGTTCTCGCGAGCACAGGACGAGAACGAGAGCGACGTTATCGAGATATTTTCGACGGATTCGTGTACCTATAAGGACAGACACAACATATACGTAGAACACATGGTCGATGCGCATGATTGATGAGTAATGATCGTAGATTTATGTACACGGAGAGTCAACTGTTTACAATATATAAATAAGTCTTTAATAAATACGCTACTACGTGAATAAGTCGCTTCTACAAAAGAGAGAGAGAAAGACAGAGAGAGAGAGAACGAAAGAAAAAGAAAAAAAAACGCAGCGAGGTCGAGACATTCTCCCATAGACACACTCCGTACAAATTCGATGAGACTCTTAACTCGAGAAACGAATAGACGCGATGTCTTTTCGTCGGGTATGAACGAATCTTTCGAGCGGCATTTGGTGATCGAACAGTTTCCACGGATGTTCAGGCCGTAACGAGGATCGCGTATAAAAATCCAATATCAATCGATGTTACATTTTAAAAACATTCTCCTTGGCTGTATGTAACTACCCGCATAGAAATATTTCCTAAGATACAGCATAAATTCTGACTAGAATGCCCAAATATGTCCCAAAACTGGTTATCCTATTACGATTGTTATCCTATACCAATTGTCTCAAACATGGGTTCTCTGTTTAAAATTAAAAAAGAAATACTATGTAAACTTGCGCTTTTTATCTAGATCGATAAGTCTGTGTACTTTTTATGGTACCAAGCAGGGAATCCCTTTTTTACATCAATTATTTTCTCAACAAAGTAAAATATGAAAAAAATTATAAAATATATGAAAAAATAAAATATTCTTAAAATACTTTGGGCATTCTATTGAACAAAGGAATTATTTGTAGAATCAACATATTCTATTCAATTTTAACATAAAATAAAGAAATATTGGGAATACTTTGACTTGCCCCATTAAAAATCGCAGCTTTGAAACATACTTCTAACTGGAATCCATAATTACTTTGAGAAATTGAGCTGAACCCCAGTTAGGCTCTAAGAAATTTTCTACGCAAGTAATTTCGCGAAATTGAACTGTAGCTAGTAGAGAGTATCAAAAGCAATGAGCGTGTTTCGCGCGGAGATCAAACTGCATGGTGCTATGGTGCCATGGAAGTTTCTGGCAGGCACGTTAGAAACTGCTCGTAACGTAATCAGACGATTTTGCCCAGGCTGATCGAAATTCCCCAGATTAAATTTGCGACGTCGCGAGGTATGCGCGCGTAAAGAACCGTGAAGAGACTTGGAGCACGACTATAAGTGGAAATTGCAATTAGGACCTCTGCAATTTTCACGTCGGCACCGTCGAGCGTCGCGAAACGAGTCTCTCGAAGGGTATCGTTGTATCGCGAGGAACAACGATCGAGCGGATAGAACTCGAGCGGCCAGCGTGTGCAATTTGTCGACCCGATTAATCGACGTACACGCTAAAACGGAGCAGCGTGCCACTTTGCTCCGTTATAAATACTGAGATTACATCGAACGAATTTATTCTACGCGTCCCAAATTATATGTACGTCGTCCCTTGGAATTGCGTTTCATTGCGCTTGATTGCGAAATTGCGAGAGACAGACTCACAATTTGACTAATCACTCGCGGGAAGGGCTTCCCTCAGTGTTGGCGGCACATCGACGTGGTCACTCGCGAGCCAGATCGCGCCCCGAAATGTTCTTTATTTTTTGTATCCTACAATTCGTATACAATTATGCTAGTTAAAAAAATTACGTCGTTACGCGGCAATAAGCGTAATCGGAAACGTTCGTCGCTCGATTTTCGATGGAACGCGGGAGAAGCGTAATTTCGTCGCGAGACTGCCAATAATTGACGCTGGACAGCTCATCCCCATTCAATTAGACCGATTTCTATTATCGCCCCGAGAAGAATCGGCCTTCGTGTCGAGCCGACTTCATCGCCCATACGCCGTTTCCTTTTTTCACGTCGCTTATTGTCTTGTCTCCTGCACTCTCCTCGCTCGCTAAAATACTATCGTATAATTACTTTAGGCTTAAACGCTAATCGTACTAGTTAGGACGAAATTCGCCAGTAATATACAAGGAGTTTCTTGCGTCGATAGACGACGAGGTGAGACAGCGATTCGTGTCGAGTCGATAAAGAGAAAAACGGAGTAGTAATTCCGTACAACACCCACAATATAGCTGTTCTGATGAAATGGAGTTTAAAATATATCTTAATTCAAAGGTTCAATTTTATAATATCTAATTTGCATATCAATATCCGCGCCCCGTCTCTAAATCGTTTACTCTTACTTCTATATCTCTGGCGTTAAAAACGCGAATCTTCTTTCTTCCGGATTTCATTTGTTTAGCGCGATGACCGCGTTCAGGAACGTTAGATGAGAATCAGACAGCCACACTTGTCACAAAATATGTGACGGGAAATACGTACCTAGATTGTCATCCCGGAAGTACTCTGCAGTTATTAAAACTACTGAAGGTGTATCACTGACGTTAAAAACGCTATAAAAAAATCAGCAAGAGAGTTACAGTAATTTTACTCTTTGTAAATGCACATGTCTGAATCACTTTCATAGTAAATGCAAGCTAATCATGCAATGAAACGTTCTTAAAGCGATGTACTTGAAGCGTGTGCACAGCGTATTTCTGAACTCCGCGGACACCAATTTCGTCTATAAAAGCTCATCGAAGGAAAATTTCCCGTGAGGAAATATCGATCCGCCCGAGAGATTCAGCACGGTCCGAAGTTGTTCGGAATTCAGAAAGCGCGCATTCACATGCACAACGTCGACTTATCACCTTCTAATAGCGCGTTAAATAGTATTTGCTGTAAGATCCAATGCGTATGTGAAGATTACGGCTCTACGCAACCACCTAGGAGGATATGCAATTAGATCATTCGCCACGCTTCCGTACGCAGTCCGCGGCTTGTTTTGCGTCGGGAGAGAAGCAGCGGAGATTAAAGTCACATTTCGTGCTCGTTACCTGGCTACGCTGTTTGATACTCTCGTCCCTCTGCTACCATAATTACCACTTTTCGGATAACGAGCGTAAGAAACAGCCTCGCCGGCGCGTTCATCCCGTGGCTGAACAAGCGTGACTCTGAGGACTCCTCGCTTTTGCCAATATTCATCGATCCTCGACACGAATCGCGGTCTCTTCCTCGCCGTGAACGTTGAGGACCGACATCGGATCGATTTCGGCGAAAGCAATTTGTTACCGTTACGAATCGTCACTTCGACATCGCCGAGGTGTCTTCCGCACCTCGTGAAATTTATTAGCGACGAACCAACCCCAAGACTTCTGAAGCTCATTAACATAAACATATTATTGTCAAATTAAAAACAATTTCTTTTCGTTAATTTTTATAAACTTAATATCTTCAAAAAATAGTCGTACCGTCTTCGCGCGTATATTTCAAAATAATTGCAATTTCATGCGTAGAATAAATAAAAAAATATATTCGCTTAATATCGCAGGAGGCTTTGGAGCAAAAGTTACATAAAATCCTTTCGAAATTATGTATTTTCGAAATTTCGAATATCTTGAGCTTCTTTTGAGCGTCGTTCTCGTTAGATTAACAGAGACAAAAAATCTTTTCGACGATACGACAGATCGAATTTCGAAGATGAAAAAACAAAATGTACAGGGAACAAAAATATAACTGTGTGTAACTAAATACGAACGTCACCGAAATACGAACACGTCGGTCCTTCGCGCTGTGAGTATCAAAGTTCCGGCGCACGACCGTAGAAGTCGTGCGCTCGTTGGTACACGAATGTGGGAGTAAGTCGTAACGTAGAATGCTCGCATATATACACGTAAGTTTACAATGACGTTCTCGCACACAAATCACCCTCCAGCCATCCGTGGGGTGTCTCACATCGCCAGTCTGTCGAAGGGAAAGCTCGTGGTGGCCCGTAAGACCACGTCGTCCGCGCCGGAGCCACTGTCTTCGCCGTCCTTTTTGAGCAGCCTGAACGTCGTCAGGTCCGTCACGATCTCGCTCGAGGCTGTCGACGTGGTGGACTCTGTCGTCCCTGTCGTGACTTCGCTCGCGGCGAACGAGGAGGATGCCTCCTCGTCGACGAGCGAGAAATCCGACAGCGATCCCGAGATGTCCTCCGCGGACTTTTGCCAAGGCAAAGACGAGGTAGGAGCTGGCGAGGATGAGGGAAGAGGAGGTTTCGTCGTGGTTTCAGGAACTTTGGTGGTTGACGGTGGACTCCGATGCGCCGCTTCGCTACTCGGGGTCGTCGCCGACGGCGTCGACCTCGCTTGACCGATTGAACCCGCGGTACCCGAGAACGACTTTCCTACCCTACGCGAACCCACCGATGGTCTCGCGATGCCGTTTCTCGGAGACTGCGGCGGGGACGAAGACGACGATGACGACGATGGTGGCTTCTTACGACCAGACTTGGAAGAGGCCACCCTTTTGACGGAGGGAGCGGTCGATGCACCAGGAGGAGACGGTGAAGAGGACGACGATGCTGTCGAGGCCCGCACCTTGCTGGCCGGCGGCGCCGTTAGCGACGAAGAGGCCTGGGACGACGTCGTGCCAAGCGCGTACTGCTTCTGGGACGACGTCGGCGAGGCCGCGCTCCCTCTCGTCTGCGTCGTCGCCGGACGTTTCCTCTTCTTCTTCTTCCCGTCCGTCAAATCAGGCTTTTTACTTTGACTGTCGCCGCCGACGTTTGGCTTTTTCGCGTTTGACGTTGGTGCTTTGTTCTTACCGTTGCGCGTGAAGTTCCTGTCGACGACGACGACGGCCGCCGTCGGGTCGCAGTCTATCCGCGACTTCCGCTTCTTCGCCGGCACCGAGAGGGCCTGTCGCCTGCAGGCCTCCTCGCTGGCCGCCCCCTCGCAGGACCTCTTGGATTCCGGCGTGGTGCATCCGACGACGTGGCTGGTGGTTTCCGGAGACGCGTCGGCGTCCGTCGCTTCCGACCTGGCACCTACACCGGAGTCCTCGGGCAGTTGGCATTGGGGACCGGGCTGTTCACCCTGTCTGCACCGTCGTTTCCGTTTCTTCCGCTTCTTCCGCTTGCGGCACCTGAACTTATCCCTGCCGTCTTTCTCCTGCATCGGCAGGGGCGGACAGTTCGGCTGCTGCTGCGCCACGTCGCCGTGCTGGCCACGAGGCGTGCGGTCGTGATGCCGATGGCGCACATTGTGCTTGGAACCCAGTATCTGCCTCTGCAAGGCTTCCACGCGGTCGAGCGGTGCTGCCCGTGTCAGCACCCTGGCGTAGGCCGATAGCCTGCCCAGATTGGCCTCACCTTTGGTTTGTACCCTCCTCGGCTGGCCGTAACGGTTCAGGCCGAGGTACATCGTCTTCTTCTTCGTGGACCAGCGCACTGAGCTGTACGTGTTGTAGTTGTGCTGCTCCAGGTTCTCGTTGAACACGCACTCGTCTGTGTGTTCGCGCTGAAACAGAGCGGAACAGTTTCTTTTTAAAAAATGAGCGTCTGTCGTTAGGTTTTTGTTAGGATGGGCGCTATCCATATAAGGTAAAATTAAGTACACTGAGAGAAAAAACATCTAAGAAATCAAGAATATTTACTCGATGTGAGTATATATATTAATGATATATTTATATTAATATAAAATATTCTTTAAGTAAAAAAATATATATCTGTTTAAAATTTTAGGAAGATCTTTGCATAAAAGTAATTGTTTATTTTGTTTAAATAAAAGAACTTAAAATAAATATGTTAATAATATCCTCCAAAAAATAAATATTTACTATCTTTTAGGTATTCTTTTTTCTCTGTGTACAGATGGAAGATTAGGCTGTAGACATAGTTTACATTTTAACTGAAATATTGAGAAGGCCGGTGAAAACTGATCGCAGTTTACAGTTAATATTTCATTTATATTAAATTTATATTTTGTTTTTTTTTAATATTCAAACGACTTTAGTTGCAACTGATGACGTGGCGGAAACTAATTTCGCGGGACGAGATAAACGCTTGAGACACACCTTTCCCAAAATAATGGTATTAATTGCTTCGATTGAGTTCGCTGGTTGCGGCACACCCTGTACCCGACAATGTAGATTTTTGCACTTTGTTTCCGTTGGGCGCGAGTAATAATGGGCGGTTTACATGTGCGCGAAACGAGGTTAATGCAAGTTAAAACGCTAAGCCATTTCTCGGTGGTGCTGAAGCATTAAGGATAATGCGGAACCGACCGAACCGACTACCCGACGATGGCACACAGTAGACATTAAGTTTTCGCTGACTGGCGGCGCAACGCCGTTGGCTTTATGGTAACGTGTTCGCGAATGAGCGAAAGCGGCAGTATTCTTCACCGACAATTACACCGTTTGTCGGCTCAAGTGCGCCAAGATGAGCGGTTCGACTCGCGACTGCAGCGATGCACTCCGACGTGCTTCAATGCGCTTAAGACGCGCGCGACGCACGTCGCCTTCTCGACGGGTATTTCTAAAGCTCCTCAAGTCACAGTTAGGACATTGTCCGCCATTTGTAGGTAGGAAGTGAGTGAAACTACAGCGTGTTTCGTCACTTCAGTCTTAGAGCTTCTGTCTCACTGTCACTCATCCCGAAAAATGCGGACAGGATGCAGATTAATCGGGAATTATCATTGTCCTAATTCTGACTAGGGGAGCTTTAGACATTTCTTTTAGACAAGGTAGACTTGCTTTTGATGTGGCGATCGCGCGATATCATTTCTCTTTGCACACTTAGAAATTTTACTCGTAACAATTCGAATTGTATCAGCTAGCCTGTAATACATTTTTTAATTTGTCCTTTATATATAGAATAAGAAACAAGTAAACGTAACTTTTATATTTTGCAAGATTTTCTCACTACTTTCTGTATGAAGTCAATAATTAAAACAGTTAATATTTTTTTAGCTTCAACAATTGAGAACACATATACGTGTGCAAAGAATTAATGAGAAAATATATCGAGGTAAAATTTGAGCAGATGTCAAGCAGAAGTTTTATTTTTAAGTAATTGCTGGCAGAGGAATATCATGTATTTTATTTCGTTACGTTTGAAACAATAATTGTTCCTCTTAACTCGATATCTAATATCTGCAGGTCAGAATACGCATAAACAATTCCACGTATCATACCCGCGTGCACGTGATCTCGCGTTATTAATAACTATTATGCAAATTTCTTCGATAGCGACCGTTAAACTCCGGCTTCATGTGCGTGCACAACAAAATTATGGTGAGATCTTTTTATACTGCGCGGTTAAAAGCGCGGCATACCCGGAATGATAAATTTCATTGAGCACATGTGCGGCGGTCGATGCGCTAAACGATCGCATTGACCCTCGGATTCCGCTGAGCGGCGGAAAACCAGCGATCGTGCGTCAAGGGGAGGCGAAATGCCACGAGGAAACCACACAAACAAACTTTCGTATTTTCTCTCGGGAATTTACGGTTACAACGAAACGAACGCTTCGCCAACCAGTTTGTCTTCCTGTCGTCGACTCAAGCGAGGAATGTGCAGATGAAATTATCAGAGACAAGTCATCGCTTCCTTTCCTGTTTACGGAGTATAAAATCGTGCGCCGTGCGCGGCGATCGATGTTTCATATAAATTCGTGCCGTCATCGTCGATTCTTTGATAAAATACGGAGCATCAGTATCATGAAATGTCACGGGACAAATAGCTGGCGTATAATCTCGAATTAGCGCAAATTAATTATGTTACGAGTGATACGCGCAACACACTTCGCGTTCCTTCAGGAAGCCTTCAAGTGACTTAATATAAACGCAAGCGCGCAATCACATCGGGCGCATACGTTTAAGGAGCGCGCACATCGCTTTTCAAGCGGCGACGTGACGTGCGCTCACGAGGAGTTCGCTAAAGTCGTCGATTTACGAGTCGCCGCGAAACGGCAAGTGTGATCTAAACGCGAATGCGACTCAAATCGGATGTCTTCAGTTTGCGATTTTTCGGCATATGATCGCTATGAATGCACCTTTAACGCACGATTAAAACGCCGACCACGTAACTTCCTAACAAGTCTCTTCCTCTGTCACATGAGCGAACTGGTCTACCCTGCGAGCGAGTGTGTGCGCAAGTGCGATTGCACTCGAATGCTGCGCGGGGCGGTTCACGTGGGGTCAAAGTCAACTGGTTTTCCACCCCATATTTAGCAGGTAAAGATTATTTCTATCCTAGAGAGGATTTCGCCGTAAATGGCGGCTCGATACGAGCGTGATATGACAAGTCGGGGAAAATTACAGGACGAATGCCGACGATCCTGGAAACCTGTTAATTTATGTCACGATGGAAAAACGACCAGAGATACTGGAAATATTTTCGCGATGCTTGAATCACTTTTTGCAAAATTAGAAAGGAAGCGAGGGATAAAATTGTATTTACATTAGTCAAAGTCTTTAATATTGTTGACAAGGATTTAAGGGAGGCTTTTATATTACTAGAGTTATACATTGTGTGTGCATTTTAGGAGAATTCTTCAAGTCTCCTTAACGAGGCAAGTTTGCCACATTATTTGCGCTTTTTAGACTTCGGAAGCTTCTTCAGAGTCCTCCTTTACGAATCAAACAGCGACTCTTTTAAAGGCGATTGCGAGTCCCGCGAACTATCTTGCTAGATAGATTCTGGTCACGCGACAGTTACTTGAACGATGGCGGAAGTTTGGTGCAAATGCCAAGAATAATGTACCTCGCACTGTGAGCGATGCATGCAAGCGCGCGGACAAGAGTTTTGGAAAGATGTCAAAATATCGTATGCGCGCGCGACAAATACAGAAGTCGTAGAATCCGCAAAATCTTGCTTTCTCGCGACCAACTCCGAGACAATCTCTTTTTACCTCCATTGACATTTCCTCACATCCGCGATAAATAATATAGGAAGCATAATTTCGCCGTGCACAGGCTAGCTCTAAACAAAACAAAAAGAAGAAAAAGAAATCCGTTTTCGGTCAATACACGAACCGTTAAGTGTCTACTTCTCCTCACTTGGTTGTTAGCTATGAAGAAAAGAGCAAGATGATGATGGCGGGTCAATGAGATGCGGGACGAAAGTAAAGAAAGGCGCGATCAATCGCATGTTTCTTCCGGGCCGCCCGGGGCTGCCACGCCGTTAATTAGAGAATATTACTCGCGGTGTTTTTACGCCTAGATCTAACGAGGATGTGCTTCGCATGTGACCGGCGCTTTTCCTCGCGCCGCGACTTTCGAGACAATAATCGTTACGCGCGAAGCTACAAGCGTTTAACTATATGACGCTGTGTCGCCTCGCGCTCTTGTTCTTCTCTCCTCTGCAACGGATAATTTATTATTACCGCGACATACGCAGTTCTCGCGCGTCGAAACGGACACTCGAGCGATTTCTCGCGGGATTCTTACTAGTTTGCGGGGAGAACCGAAGTTACGTGGAAAACACATCGGTGTACATGTAATACCGTTACTGCGAGCCATTTCTATTTTGTTCGCGTTAGTCAGCATAAGCTCGGGAAAGTGACACGCAACGTGTCGCTGTCTGGAAACAGTTCTCGACTGTGATGTAATGAGTAGATATCTTTGGGCTGTGCGAAGATCATCGATGATATTACTCGGGAGAAAGCATTCTCAGTACGTTCTCAAAATATTCGGACTCTCGGAGAACCTCAGATAATATTCTCAGAATCCTCGCGGAATAACTCCTTTCTCCCGAAAATACTCTTGGAATAATCCCAAGACGTTCCCTCAGATAACAGTTGCAGAGTATGCTCTCGGGATGTTCCCGTTCTCGAAGAACAAGGACGGTTATTGCTCGGTAAAATTTGTATTTAAAATTGGTATTTAAATTTATATGATTTTTCTCGTCGCATCACGTCAACATTTTCTTCTACGATCGTCTGATTAGACATGAATCAGTTTACTTCATTATCTATTTATTTTTTTCTTTCTCTCCCTTTCTGTCTCAAGTTTTTTCCTTCAGTTATTTTTTTTCTCTCTTAATGTCGCGGTACACTTTGTTGCAATACGGTTTGAACATTTTTCTCGATGCACTTTAGATCGTATCAGACATTGGAAATGGGAAAAGTTAATTTTTAGAGATTAATAAAAAAGAAAACAAGTTTTCTCATTGGACTATGTTCGTGAAATACATTAAAAAACTATGTCCAAATCGTTTTGAAGACAAGTATGCACACTCGTCTGTTTGTTCCCGCCGTGATTACAGAGCTGAGATGATCGCTTCTTGCGTGGCACAAATTGTTGACGCTATTATCACGAGCGGGATATGACTTTTTGCGCCGTTCAAATGAGCCGCGTGGCTCGGGCGCCCAAGCTCGCGCGGGTAGGTGACATTTCGCCGATGATCCGCGAATTAACCGCATTCTCGAGCGGGAATAGCTCGTCGTTAACGATCACGAACAATGTCGCTTTTTCCGTTCGTCAGGATTAAGATTAAATCGTTCATACTTACGGGGCGCGCGCGCACGCATTTATTAACGAGTCTGCCGCCTGAATGCCTGACCAGAGAGTGTGTCCGCAGAGTGAGTGTCCGTCTATTCTATTCTAGTCTTCTCGAGCGAGGCGCTTCCGCGCTCTTCTACACGCGTCTGTGACTCTAATAATTGAAGACTCCATTCGTAGATCGGTCGGTTGTGAGCGCTGATCGCCGATGTCCGAAACGTAAGATTTTGTGCTGCTACAACAAATTGAGTGATCGCGAATCTCGCGAAAAATCACGCTATGTATTGGCTTTTTCGTTAATCGTGGAGCACTTGGCGCGTGAGTAATAGAGTTCGCGCTTTGTTGTTCTTCCATTTGTACTTTAAAAGATCGTCTATAATGCGGTCGCAGTTATATTTTAACCCTTTCTCTAGTAACGGGACATACGTTTCCCCATCATTAATAATAACCTTATTCAATTGAATAAATTGCTTTTTTAATATTTAGAATATATCACTCTATTTATTACTGCATCAGAACAAATATCCCAAAAACTTCAGTGGGACATTAGTGTCCCGGCTCTATGCTTTTGGCGCCAAACATAAAATTTTTAATTATTTTTTTTTACGGAAACTACATTGTATCAGTATATTTAATGACATAAAAATAAAAAAAATTGTACCTGTAAGAAATCAAATTCGTAGTAAAGAAGTTAAAGTCGAATACTGGCCTGTGAATCGATCATGTATTTATTTCCCTCGTATAAACTCGTGAAAAATGAAAAGTTCTTTCGGTCTCATAGACGAAACCTTTCATTTTTCACGAATTTGTGCGAAGGAAACATGCATAACCGATTCACAGACTAGTACGATTCAGGACTTTAAGATGTAACTGCGACCGCATTCGTAGACGACCCTTAACACGCAATCACAATGCGCTTGGAAGAGTGCAATTCGGGGGAGCAGATGTTTTGTTCTGCGCAATTCCGCCACATCTCGTGCAATTAACGAGGTGCAGTCGAGTTGACGATAATAATTAGAGTTGCCCCTCGATAACGGATTGCGCACGATCCTTTATCGCGCAATTACCCGGGGCCGACGAAGTCGTCGAGTGCGAGCGCATATTTGCACGTGCACAAGGAACCAGTTATTGGAAGATCCTTAGAAGTGCCGCCGATCATTCTTTATGTCGTTTGGTAATGAGTCACCATTATCGATACTTGGGGCAAATTTCTTAACGCAGAGCGGGCGCGCGCACGCCGCTACACTTAAATCATTTACGCCCGATAATTGCGATAATCGAACGAAAAAGAAGTCGTATTTGTGCGCGCGTGAACGAGCATGCGCACGGATAAATGATTAGCTAGCCGCTGGAAAAGTTCGATTTCTCCGTATCAACTTCTTAATGTTTCTCGCGGCGTGATGTTATTTACGCCACGTGCACGCAATTAATATTACATCGCACATCATAATTACATCGGGCGATCCTTCTCCTCCCTCGTCTTCTCCGGGGCGAATAGATATTTATGTTGGAGTAAGGGCAAACATTGGTCGGAAAGATCAAAGTTAACGCGACGGGGAACACCGCGCGCCGGGATAGGAATTATTTGCAGAGTGTCCTAATCGCACCACGCTAATTTGTAATGCATCGACGAAGAAACGGCACCGAACGCCACGGTACGCCTAATCCAATTAGCAAATTAATAGTGTTATTAGACGGCTCGCGAAGAAACGGACCGGCTACACGCGCCACGCCAATAATCATAAATCGTCGGATTGAATTTTTAATTTCGAATATCGGCTATGGCGCGTGCTCATTTCCTCACTGACTCAATCTCCCTGTTTTTCTCAGCGCTGTGTCCTACTCTCTTCTCTTTCCTTTCGCGCATTTATTGCTATTATTTGTCCCAGTTTAAATCGAATGTATTGTATTTTGTAACGTAAACTACAACGGAACTACAAAACGGAATACGAAGACGATAGAGCTGAGAAAAAATACTTGAGAATTTATTTGTGTGAAATATAAAGTTTATCATAAACTCGATTTCACAGAAATAAACTTTACATCCCACAAATAGAATTTCAGGTACTTTTTCTCAGTGCATTAAACGTCACACTTGGAAATCGTAATTTTGCCTGGCATAGAGGATTAAGCCGGACAGGACTTCATGGGTCAATGCTCGGGTTGCGTTTTCCGGTTGCCGGATGCATGCTTAGGTAGACGCAATCGGTGAACGCGTTCGGTGGTCGTGCGGGGATTCGCGCCCAAAAAGGAGGAAACGGATGTTCCTCTCACGGCGTGCCTCGTCGCATCCACGTCCAGATGGGGAGTAAACGAATTTAGCATACGATGCGCGCGAACTTTATTACCTGGTCTTTGATGTAACCGATTTACAACGTCGCGTAAGCCACGCGCAGGAAACGGGAACGCTCGTGAGGGAGACGACACGACGACGCGGGGTCGTATAGACGCGTTTTCGTTGATCCTCGAAACCATCACCTCGCGCGCGAAGCAAACGAGCCGGTTTCCCCCCGATTATCCGCCGCTAATTCTGGGCGAAAGGTTTTCCCCGTCGTTCGATGACGACGGCCGTTTGCAGGCCGCGAGATCACCGCCGAATGACGGCCGGATATTCGAACGAGCAGATTTACGAGTTTGGCCTGGGTCTGAGGTTGCGAACTGTCGGCTGGGACCTGGACTGGTATTCTCGTTTCGACGATGTCAGAAGAAACCGCGCTCGTAAAGCACGCGAAATACGACGTCAGTGTCTACCACGCGAGAAGACATATTACCAGGGTGTGCTAGTGGTTCTTTAGCGGCGCAGCGCGTCGGGTAATCTTCATCCCGTCGAATTGTCTTCTTAACCCCGCCGCGCGACCGCGATAGTCGTTTTCTACGGCGTCACGCGCCAGACGTTGCACACGGGGGAAGAGCCTGACGAGCGTCCCGCTGCGAGGCGAATTCGCCGTGTAATATGTGTTACGGGAACGCCGAATAACATCGTACGCGCGGTATGTGGTTTTCGTATCAGCGTTGCATCGCGCGGACGTAATGCGAACCGACGTGAGGATACTGCGATTGAGAAGCGCTGTTCATCCTGATAACGCGGCAAATTACTTTTTACACTATGTTCACTGAGTTCTTAGAAAAAAATCAATTGTCATTTCAACGGTAAGTTATTATATTCTGCCGCTCGTGTGTCAGAGAATAAAGTTGTTCCACTTGACCTTGTACCCCTTTCGCGCGCTCGCAAGTCCCGACGAGCTCTCAAAGTCTCAGAATTACAATCCCCAAAGTGTCAGGCCCCTCGATTCGCTCGTCCGCCCACACAAAGCGTGGTCCAACAGCGTCGATTCGCACCGGTTTTCATCACGAGCATCCAGAAACCGGCCGACGTTCCCGTTTTCATTCGTGCGCGGCGGCGACTCCCGGCCGTCGAGTGAGTTCCCATAGGGCGAAAATCTCAGAACTCCGAGGGAGAAAGAGCAGGGCGAGAGTTACGACCGCGAATGTTCGGGGCGGATACCACCTCTGTAGAATTATTTAAAGGCATTCTTTCGTACGCCCACCGGTCACCCACGAGCCACCACAGCCGCCCTCACCTCCACCGCGAGAGTAGTCCCGAGTTCGTTCCTTCGACCTAAAACGAGATGGGTCGGCTCCAAGATGGAACTTCACAGTGAGTCTGTCTCGAACCCTCTGTCCCTCCCTCTCCCACCGCCATCGACGTGGACCCTTCGGAACGTGCGCGGCGCATAAACGGCCGTCTATCATAATATTTGTGCTCGTGTCGGCGACTTGAATTATGTTGTAACGACCAGTCACGAGAGTCAGGCGACCCGAGAGGAAGAATCGCGTGAAGGTGTGTTGGTGGTGTGCACGTTAGCGAGGTCCAAGGGTGTGCAAGGGTACGCCCTGTCGTTGTATGCGTGCGTTGTGTGCACATGGGTCTGATGTACGACGGGCCGAACTAAGACGAGCATCGTGTCCAATTTTAACGAATCTACCTAGATTGGGTGCCGATAAAGTGTCGAACGGGAACTTCATCCCGAACTTGGTCCCGGTGACGCCCGTGGAAAAACGGGTCTCACGGATTAACCCTTTACTCCTCCCCAGTAAATTGAACGCAAGGTGTCGTTGGATCCGAGGTGTTGTCCAGGTTACGTCATATCTTTCTACGATATTTCTCGGGGAGAACTTATTTCACGTATGAATAACTCACTTCAGGATATACAAATTCTGATCCAGAAATAAATACTGAATTAAGAAAGCCGGAAACATTTTTTTATTATTATTACTTATCGATTTTTTTCGTTGATCAAGATGATATTTCGAGAGGCCGCGATAGCTGCGGAAGAACAACGAGAATACCTGATTGGGGATATAATTTATGTATCTAGATGGATCTTTTCTTACATGCGCGTTTTATGTGCGTAAGGACATAGCCGAAGATAGATATGTTCTACTAAAACCTGGTTCTGAGATTACGACCGCGGAGACACGAGGTTTTTTTAATTTATCGCCTCATCTGCATCGTTTTTAATTTCGTATTTAAGAGACGTTCCTACGTTCTTTCGAAGCGAGGTATTAGACGCAACATTGAAAGCTCTCTTCCTTTATCCTTAACGAAAGATCTTTATCCTTAACGTAATAGCCGTCGTAATTTTCACTATCTGTCGCTATTAATTTTAAGTAGTCACGATTGTCAGCATTCTCACAAGTCAACAGGCTCCATTTTCGCCTCCTCGTAATTATAACTACGGTAAAGTCAAACAAATTTCTGTAAATTAAGTCGGAAATCATAAGCTGGCGTCCTAAAAATATATCTTCCATGTGACGACGCACATTTCAATGAACTCTTTTCAGGATATCTCGACATTTACGTATCCACCGATGATAAACAAGTGACATACGAGGTAAGAAACATCAGTTTGCCATCGGTCGATCGTCATGTAAGAGACACACATGTGCGCGGAAATCATAAAAAAGCAGACTGCTTTACGTTGAGAAAAAGAATCCGAGAATCATGTCTCCCCGGTCCAGTGGGAATATCGGCCGGATGTATTTATGTGACACCCCGCGCTCTTCGATAAGGTTGGCGGTCAATTAACATGAGAGAGTCAGCTGAACAACCCTCAGCTGTTGTTTGACATTGCTTCGCAATCGAGATTCATTTTCGGCCGACACACGCAGAGAATATTATAATTTCTTTTTCATATAAATTCTTCTCAATTTTTTAATAGTATGTTTTTAATAGTCTAGAAATAAACTCAGTAAGAGAGATCTATCTTACTAAAGAACATAGTAAATTTCACTAAAAACTTGTAGGAAGTGTTTTAACAGTGTATTGTGATTTCTAAAATATATAACTAACATATGTGAGATGAAAAGATAGTGAATTACTGCAGAACGTCGATTTATTTACAAAAACAGATCGACATTAATAACAAAAAAGTCCTTAATAATTTCTATAATAAAATTCTCGATTACAAAAAAGTCTTTTAATAATTTAGTATAAAATTCTCTTCGTGCAGGATATTTCGATTTGCATGTGTAACGCCAAACGTAATGTTCTCATTTCGTAACACATTTGAGCGTGCGTGTAATCACTCCAGGAAGGAATCGATCTAAAAGCGAGGTGGACGTGAATTTTTTGCGTCTCTTTCGTTTTGTGAAGTGAATAATTATTATTTGCGAAATTTTTCGCTGTCACGGATCGAGAGGCATAACGACGGAATTATCGCCATTCGGCGCCTCCTCTACGCGTTGCGCGTCGGGCATCGACGTTGAAATGCAGAGGAGAACAAAACCTTTAGCGAGCTTTATCGCTATTTATTCGACTCGTTCGCTTTTATTGGATCGTGCGTTGTCCGGTCGCCGGGATTCGACTTGCTCCGGGTATCCCGCGAGCCGCCATAACCGCTCTCCGGCTTATCTCCGACGTCGCTCGCCTCGGCCGCGTGTTAATTTATGTACGTCTACTATCTATCGCGATGGCTAAAGGTTGGTCCGGAATCGCGTCTCATCAAGGGACACCCTGCGGCAGCTCTACTTATCGATTGCGTGGGTCGACTCGCATCGTTACATCTTCGCCTTCTCCGCCGCGTCTTCCTGCGACGCGGAGTTCCTCACATATCGAGATCGGGAAGAGATAAGTGAGTATTGACGGGATTGACAGGCAATTTCGTATCGAGAAAACGTCTTAGTTGGCATGGAAACGGCCCGGATATTACAATTCGCGGTATCTAAATAGTTGAACGAAATTCGCGTAAGCGGCGTCATATTCGTCTAGTTTACAGAAATTTGCTCAACGTTGCCCCATTTAGAACTTGCGAGAAATCCGAGAATGGAGCTGTTAACGAGCTGCTAACGAGCTGCTTACGAGAATGCTGATTGTTTCAAGATGTTTGAACTGGACGAACGAATCGTAGAACTTGCAGAGCTTATTTATAGTTGGATTAGAGAACACTATCCGAAAATATTTCCAGCACTAAAAACGGTAATAGGGAACAAATAATTGTGCAGTTAGTCGCTTTCGAGTTGTTGGTACATGGAGAGAATATCATAAATTTTTTTTCATATAAGTTATTTTCAATTTCACAATGTTTTTGGTAGTGCTGGAATAGATTGTCAGTAAGGTCTATTTTGCTAAAAGACACAGTCAATTTCGCTGGAAAGTTTTCAATAGCACATTTTAATTCCTAAAATATAAATAGAGTATATGTGAAATGAAAGTATAATAAATTATTGCAGAATGTCGATTTATTTCTCAATTACAAACAGAATTCTATAGTAATTTTTACTATAAAATTCTCTCAATGTAGGGAATTCAACAGCGGGACAAATTATTTTATAAGTTGCTTTAACTATGTTAATTTAGTGCCATATAATACACATATAATGCACATTAATTTAGTGCTATATAGTGCACATGTAATGTACATATTATCTCGATATAATATCTATAATAATTGGGACACATTATATAGTGCGAACAACGCGACATAAACAAGCGCGCAAGTCGAGTAATGCGTATATTTACATGCCGGTGTCGCTCGCGCGCGGCAGGTTTTGCAAAGTCAGTGACTCGCCGGGTGTTGCGGTGATAACAGTGCTCGCGCTACGTAGCAGATGTTTCTCAACAATTCTTACACATTAGCAAAATTACTTAATATCCACAAGCGTAAATCTAGAATTAGCTTTGCTAACAGTACATGCAGAAAAATACGTATATAGTGCATTGGAGTAAATATTATTCGCTTCAACTATTTCACAAGTTTACATACACTGAGAGAAAAATTATATTAAAATCAACAAATATTTCTTTAATGGGTGCCATTAACATATTTACTTAAATCTACATTCTCTTTATTTAACTCAAATATTGTTTATTTAAATCAAGTAAATTTTAAATCAAATATATTTGATTTAAATAAAGAGAATGTAGATTTAAATAAATATGTTAATGGCACCCATCAAGGAAATATTTGTTGATTTTAATATAATTTTTCTTTCAGTGTACCTGCAAATCTATCATAAGCTCATCATAAGTATCAAATTTATTTTTAAGAGAGATTCTGAATTCTAATAAGTTTAGTATTTCAATCAAGAATTTTTAATTAAAACAAAAATTTGATTTGCTTATTATCATACATATAATATTTAGAGTCGAGCCAACTTTTTCTTTTATAGAGCTTTACAATATTCTCGTATTTTTTTTTTGAGTACACGATAACAAGTTTTTCTAAAATTTGTGATGAATATATTTTACGAATATTATCAAGAAAATGTTTTTGTTAAAGATAAGTATTAGAGACTGAGCACAATAAAAGGAATAAGGAATAGGGAACCGAGAATAGAGAACAGGAAACAGAGAATAGGGGACAGTTCAATATTAAAACATGAAACCTAATTTATCAACGCAGAATAGAGAAACAGAGGAATATTATTTCTTGTTTTCAGTATTCCTTATTCCTTATTCTCTGTTCCCTGTTCCTTATTCCTTTTATTGTGCTCTTTTATTCCTTCCTTTACTCAAAGGAAGGAAAGTCAATTTTTCACATCGTTTTTCTTACAAGGGAACACCGCGAACCCGAACTCTTTGATTTTGATATACTTTTATGAGTATGTAAAGTAAATCAATACATGAATAGCGATATATTCCACTTGTACTTTATCGCTATTTAAAGGTATGATTTATACTCTCAAAGTAAAAAGGACGATTCCACTTTTTCATTACTCTTAAATTAGAGGAAATAGAAAAAAATGTTTCGAATAAAAGTTTAACATAAGCATAAATAAAAATACGATTTTTATTGTAAAAAAAATTTTTATAGGTATTTTTTAAATTTATGCTTAGTATGTCAATTTACAGCACTTAACTTACCATTAAACTTTTATTCGAAACATTTTTTTCTATTTCCTCTAATTTAAGAGTAATATATGAAAAAGTAGAATCATCCTTTTTACTTTGAAAGTGTAAATCATACCTTTAAATAGCGATAGGGCACAAATGGAATATACTGTTATATACTGTTATTCATGTATTGATTTGCTCTACATACTCACAAAAATGTATCAAAATCAAAGAGTTTGCGATATTTCCTTGTTAGCAGCAAAATATTGTTCTCTATATACTCACGTTAATATTCGTGATTTTATGTTGTCATTTTAAGGGTTATATTTTTCTGATATTTTTCGATTTAACAAAGTCAGTTTTACATTGCAGAAATAGATTCGTTTCTCATCTAAACTTATTCTCTGTCACGTTGTAAAGTTATTCACTTCAAAATTTATTTCGCAATTCACGAAATCTACTCGAATTTACTCGATAAAACGATAGACTAATTTTTTCTCATCGTCTAACCGAAGCAGTCTTTATTTCGATGGTTATTATCTTATACATATATATTGTACATCGTGCCGAGTATAAAATACAAACACAGGTTTCTCTGATTAAAATAATAGTCCGCGGCATATCTCGCTTGTCCGAAATAAAATACGTCCAATCCGACCGAGGGTCGTTGAAATAAAAGTAAATGACGTTGCCTGATGTTCGCACCTCCCTTTTTGCACTACCTCCAGGTGCTATCAAGCCGCTTTCATGCGAATAGCCAGTCGTGACGATCGAGCGGAGGCCGCGGGGTGAACGAATTATGGGCCTCGCGGGGCAGAAAATGGATGTTTGACGCGGAGCAATTCGCGTTATATAAGATATCTGTGTGTAAAGCGGAGGGTAACGCGGCAATTTAGCGGTAGTTGTAATAAGTACTGCTCATTATGTTCGACTTTTAACGGCGAGCCGACCGTGACGGACATCCGATTGATTATAGACATTCCGATGAAAGTTTCTGTAACGATCGATTACTTGGCAAAATAAACTCACGTATCGGATACAAAACATTTACTTGTCCTCTCCATTAATATTGGATACTCGAGTACGAACGAGACTCAATTCTTTCGAGCTGCCCGATCGTTTCGTACAGAAATAACCGAGCTATAGTTGCGTGCGCGGTGGACGATATTCGCCGTAATCTCCAACGGATCTCCGCAACAGAGAGTCACCGTATCACGTATGGCGATTGAGTATCGGTCGAATTACGACTCGAAAGGAGGGAAACGGCTGTTCAATACGGTTGTTCTCGGCGACTTCACGCACAACTACGTTGGTCGTGAGAACCAACGATGGCATAATCCGATTTAAAGTCTCGCCGCGGCTTATTTTATGACATCGATAAGCATCTGCGCTCGGAGCGGTACATGATTTCAAAGTGGTGCAGGAAGTAGAGATAACAGACTCTCGAGGGGAGGTCAAACGTTATTTTGCACGAAAGCGTCGCGACACCTCGCGCCAGATTAACATAGCAGCCTTAGTGCGCATCGCAGATTCTACAAGGAAAGCCTGTTCAAAAAAGAACACGCCTATATCGTACTCATTATCATTATTATCGGCGTACTCACTTATCGGAACGCCTAGAAAGAAACGGAACCGTACGGTTGTTCGTGTCTCTGCTTTTTCGCGCTATTTTCTCCTTTTCATTTCATTTTTCTAAAACGTGGCTGCTGCGAACATCGTCAGGTATCACGAGAGAAAATCGTCCCTTCACTGCGTTTCATTATTGAGAAAAATCCCACGGTTATCAAAACAAAAGCACATTTGCTGTTTGACGATCGTTAGAGAAACAGATCGAACGGTCACTGTTACAAATCATTCTTATCATTTGTCATTTTAACAAACATATTTTGAGATACAAATCGCATTTGATCTCGTCTATTTAAGTTTGTAATGTCTTCATTACAGAAGTCTTGCTTGAAGTGGTAAATTTACGGGTACTGGTATTTTGTAAAATTAGCGAGACGTTTTCTCCCAAAATGTTCCTTCCTCGAAATCCGTGGTTTAAAAAGCGGGTGCCGGTAAGAGCAGGAACGTGACTTAACGTTCGAAATAATCGCCGACTCGTGCAAATAAATCCGTCCTTATCGAAGCTGATCTCCGCGACCACCTCCTCGCAACGCGATTTCCATACGTTTCCGCCTTTGAAGCCGCACGGGGCAGAAGCCTTGAATTCCGCGGGGTACAAATTAAGTATTTAAGATAATTAGCCGGGCACAGCGTGTTTCGTTCCTCGTGGAAACCGATAGCAACCTACTCTCGCGGCCGGCGATGCTATCTCGCTACGACGCGATCCTCTCTTCCTGAAAGCTCCCTGCTCCAGAAGCGAGCTTAATTTACATAGAAATACACGAGCCAGAGTTAGTCCAAGTAATCCGCCATAAGCGGAGGAAATTATTTATTCATAATCTCCAATTAAATCAAACGTTCAATGCAAAATTGAGTATGTGAGGCAAAATTAGAAATTAATATCAAACACCGTTTTCTCAATTGAGAATAGCCAAATAACACAAAATGACGTGTCAGCGGATGATTATGCGACACGTTTAGGTCGTATCGTCGTAGATCGGAAATAAAAATGTCACATTGTAACGTTTCATTGTTGGTTTCAATGAATGTAACAACGGCAGTCGTAACGCAGTGCCTCACGACGCGCGTCATCTCTTAACCAGACCTTGACTCGAGTATCTTAAGATCCACACGTATATAATGTGGCTCGCCTCGTAGCTATTTTCAACTATTCGTTTGCTTAAACAATAACCATTGAGCTCGGCACCTGTCTTCGTGGAGGAACGGAGCGTCCAGATACCTCCGGCAATATCGCGATGCTCATTCCGGTTACCGCTTTCAACTCGCCGTCGACTGCAATATACGCCCGTGCAGCATACATAAAGCACCTGTATCTCCGTGTACATACGACGGATTCAATTGATTACGTTTGTCGTTATCGTCAAGAATAAAAATCTAGAATCAATATGGAAAAAGTTTAGTAGTACAAATCACTATAGAATTTTTTATTCGAAAAATAGATCGATGTTCTGTAGTAACTGACCGTCTCCCTGTGTTTTCTATGCGCTACACCTATTTTAAGAACTGAGCTAAAATAGATCGTGTCTTTAGCGAAATTTGCTACTTTTCTGGCAAAATTTCTGTTCCATAGCAAGATAGACATCTTACTGACAGTTTATTCTTGGACCACTAGAGATCTAGTAAAATTTGAAGGAATTATACATGAAAAATGAAACCGTAATATTCTCTTTGTGTATGATTGTCTACAAAAACAGAAGAGTAACTCACAGTTACTTTAACTTACAGTTTTTGCTTCTAACTAATGCAAACATCTCGTATAATGTAAATATCTAACATGATTGTTTGCATTTCTTTTGTTTCAGATGTCTCTAATTGTGCGCGCTTCGTATTGTTGTACTTCAGTGTTGTGTTCGCGTTGCGCGAGAGATGATCGCCGAGGGCCGGTCAGCTGCTGAATCTTCAAATTGTAAGTTGCAAAATTTTGTATTATGCGTGAATTTGACAAGATTTCATTAACGACAATGTGAGATAATAATCGGTGAGCCAATCCACTGTCAATTGTCGCATAGCGTAATGCCATTAAACGCAAAACGCCATAAAATATAACATGTAACGATTCGCTTCTTGACTTTGATCGAGCTAAGGTCAGGCCTATTGGATATTACGACAGAAATAAGCGCCGTTAAGCCGCGCGTGCGTTCGCATTTAATTGCGCCGCTCTTATTATTTTTATTAACGCACCTTTTCTTGCCTCGAGATGGATTTTCCTTCGCGCGCGCATGTATACGATGAGAAGTGCGAGGTAAGTTCGCGGTGAAGATCTTAGCTCATACTTCTATCTCGTTTATCAGCAAGAAGCGGAAGCATCGCAATTCCTCGTATGAAGTGTGAGAGCGGATTCATATTTTTTTCTTTCTCCTCTGCCACATATAATGGTGAGGGCGCATTGAGACGTTACACAGTTCGCGATTATTGTATCTTTATCAAAATACGTGTGGCATTTTCATTTAATTTTATTTAGCTATTAAAGTTATTTCTGTGCGCGCATTGACCTCACTGACGATGCGACAAGCTCGAACATTCTCGAGTCGTGCAAAATTCACAGCAACACGTAACTAATATTGATATGTTACGATTTATCGTTTGCAAGTTAAATTTTGATATACGTGTCATTTTATTACACGTCGTCTGTGAATGCAAAGATGAACGACGATACGATTTTCTCGAAGAAAAGGAAAGAAAAGAATACAATGACACCGCGATTATCTTTATAATATGATGGATTAATAATAAATTATTCACTACGGAGAGTATTTTTTATAACAAATAATAGAAATGCGTGAAAGTGTTGCATTGAGAAATAAATACTTGCAAATTTACTTGTGGCCATACAGTTTCTTCATAGAAACGAAACTTTCTTCATAGAAACTTTATTTCTTCATAGAAACTTTATTTCACGGGAATAAACTTTATATTCCACAAATAAATTTTCAAGTATTTTTTGTAATTTAACGTAATTTCGTCATATAGCTGCAATTGATAGATTGGCCCGTCGATTTTTCAACGTCTAGAACCAGTTAGTTCTTCAGTCTAATAATCGGATGTTACGATATTTGCGTTTGAGCGTAACGACAGTCGTCGATGCTCTCATGTCTGATGTAACTTGTCACTTTTTTGACAATAATGGACCGGTCGCTCGCGTACACTTCCTTTTCTCGGAAAAGCGCGAGACGACGAAGGGAATATCTCCTTTTTGCGTAATGATACGTCAGACTTGCTCGCTTATTTGCCATGACTGTTTTCCGCGGAAGAATTTAAAACGAGGAGTAAAACATATATTCAAAGTGGTAGGTACTGGGTAAAGTCGCTAGATTACCGGAATAACGCAAATCGCCCGGACGTCAGGTCGTTTAGCAGGACGTCGGCGTGCACAAATTCAATAGCAAGTCGTCATCGTGATTTCTTCAACTTCGTGTTCTCGTTCTCTTCACTCTCTAATTCATTCCCGTTATCCGATAAGCAGTCGATTCGAAGGTTGATCTCGTTCGTGTTAATCGCGGAAATATACATACGTATATATGTTTATGAACAATCGAGCGGACGCAACACCACAGTTAGTTAAGGAAGGAACCTGGTTTAGGAGGTCGAAAAATGTATGATATTTAGAAATTTTTTTCTTAGCTAGAATAAAACCAATCACTTTCAAATTTTAGGGATGTTTTATTACATATTTTATCTTTATAAAATAATTTTTTCATCAAAAAATATTAATTATTTGTTTAAAAAATGGAGCCAAGTGAGTAGTGCCAAACTGCTGCAATTGTTCCACTGTGTACACTGTGTTATAATTTTTATCTGAGACAAAAGAAACAATTATTTTTGTTAATTGTATGTAATTACCTTCTAGTTGAACCAAAAACTTTACAAAAAAAGCAAAAATTGATAACTTTCAACGACTTTGAAAGAAAAGTTACGATTTTTATTAAAAAGTTTCAACTTTGTGTTGCAAAAAAATTAGTCTAATGTAACGTTTTTCAAAAACATTTAGATTCACCTAGAAGATGAACTAATCAGCTATAAAACAAGCCTAGAGACAGTTCAATTGGTTTATTAGAGTTGTCTCTATCATATACACAAATTCAGAAAATATTGTTTTGAGAAAATCGCATTTAAAGTTTGCGGAACATACCATTTATAGCATTCACATGCTAACTTGCGATATCAGATCTATATAGTAATCCTTCAGTTTCTTCATAGAACATATTCTGAACCGTTAATTTTATTCTACGCGCTGTTCGAACTTCTTTTGAGCTGCTTAAGTTGCGGCATCGCTGCCTCTCAAGTCGCTGTTCGTTGTATGAGTGGACAAAATTTTGAGCTTGCAACCCAATTCTAATATTTAACATATCATCATCTTTAATATATTGCTATATTCTTCATTAAAGACACATGCGGCAATAGAAGAAGTAATTTCGACAATTTTCATGCCTGCATTCAATGCTCGATGCATAATCTTCAAGCTGTAACTCGAAAAGTACTTTGAATTTCGGTCTAAAATTTTAAGGGTATACTCTAAAATAGTATTATTATCGATTAAGACAACTTTTGAAAATTAGATTTTTTGAGCCCTATAAACCAGGTTTCCCCCTTAATTTTTTTTTCCTAGAGACCGAGACACGTTAATTACACGCGATCACAGATGTTTAGTATATCTCGATTTCGCTCGATAAATCGCGACGAATAAAATAAATGTCTATCTGGGTGTCGGTATAATCATGCGGTCGACTCGCTTGACAATGAGCCAGTGAAAACTGGTTAAGGGGATGCAGGACATGAAAACTTTATCGACATAACATTGACTTTTTTACAAAGTTTACGTCTTCTTGCTTGCACAGAATTACAAACACTTTTACACAACAAAAGTGCATGCAAAAATAAATTGGAGCCTTGCTCAATATGTGACGAAAACGAAAAAAATATGTTTAAATTTAAATTTTGAGCTGTCAGTTAATGCAATATTTGTTTAATACAAACATTCTGCAGGTTGTATATACTGAAATTGTGGATGCGCCAATCAGGAAAATTTCAAAGATCACTACTACACTTTCAGAATTTAGTTTCGATGCTAAAAAAGATACGAAAAGTTTGCAGAAAAGTTTATGTTTACATACGGTTAGGTTTTCCAATTTGATGAATTATGATAAAGTAGAGCAAAAAATTAGTTTACGGATATTTTTCGATCTGGCACTGTACTTTTATCGTATTTTTCACAACATTCGAATATTAAAAGTGTATGTGTGTGTGTGTGTGTGCGTGTGTGTATATGTATGTATGTATATATATAAATAATTACTTTATTTATATTATTACAATATTATTATTTTTTTTATAATAATTATAATAATATCTGCTTGACAATCGTATGATAATAACCACGAGCGGATAATAACTGAATAACGATGATCGAATAATTGGTAATAACAATAAATAACAATAACTGGACAACGGCAATAATAACTGATTGAAGACGAGGTAAAAAAATTGTCGTAACGGCACTCCCGAATTGCTTTCCTATGCATAATAGCAATAATTAAATAATAACCGAATAAATTAAATAATAATCGAATAAAGAAGTAATAATACTCAAATATTAAATGGTAGTGATAACATCTACTCGACAATCGTGTGATAATATTCGCGAATGGATAATAAAGAAATAATGATGATCGAATAATCGGTAATAACAATACCTGGGTAACGGCTCTAACAAAAACTCGAGGCTCCACAAAGGTTAAGTAAACCGACCGTCGTAACGGCCGCTCGGGCCGTTGACTGAGCGGCGCTGGGG
>NW_022639502.1:1136373-1146217 GCF_010583005.1 Odontomachus brunneus | reverse complement strand
GGGGGGGGGGGGGGGGGGGGGGGGGGCAGGCGCGCGTCACGCCATAACGCTATCAGCCGCCGAGGCGAGCACATCGCGGACGCTGCCGCGTTATTTTCTAGATTATTCTGTGCCGATTTTTAATATCGCGTTTCGACTTCGCGACAATTGAGGCGATAATTAAGATAAATTAAGACGCGTACTCCTCACGCGAGCAGATATTGCGGGCTTTATCGCGACAGGTAATTACGGTGTTTCGTTTACCTTTCTACTTGTTAGATAGAGAAACGTCGCGATCGAGTTCCTCAATGCCGATCAAATATTATCATCATCCATTTATTATTCGAGTATTATTAGTTCTTTATTCGGTTGTCATTTAATTATTTTTATTTTTATTGCGTATTGAGGAGCAACTCGAGCGTGCCGTTACGACGATTTCCTTACCTCGTTTTGCTGTCGTGTGTAATTAATTGATACTACCGGATATTATTATATGGTTGTCGATCAGATATTAATATCATCACCCATTAATTAATCGGGTATTATTACTTTGTTATTCAGCTATGATTTAATTATTTGTTATTGCGCATTGGAAAGGAACTCGAGCGTGTCGTTACGACAATTTCTTTTCCTCGTTTTGCTGTCGCGTGTAACTAATTGATATTAAATTATTAAATTACTAAATTAAATTAAATTTCTGTCACAGAGATCCAACAGAGCAGACGCAGTCACGCGGCTCTAGAAGATGCGATGCCTAGGGGATGCCGCGCCGGAGGATTCGGCTCGGGCCTGTCTGAGTCGACTCGAAGGTGAGCTTCACTAATTTGTACTTATAATTAGTAATTCGACAAAACTAAAAAAATTTTTTTTTGGAATCAAGTTCTTTAATGCTTCTTCCATCGTCATGTAATTAATACTCAATTAAATCTGTTTTTTGTTGCAGAGACGAGCATTCGATTCTAAGGGGGTGCTGCGCCGGAGGATCCGGCTCGGGCCTGGCAGAGTTGGCGCGAAGGTGAGTTTCACTAATTTGAATTCATAATTCTGATAAAATTAGATATTCTTTTATTTGAAATCGAGTTCCTTGAATGCCTCCATTGTCGTGTGTAATAATAAATTAAATCTGCTTTCTGTTACAGAGACGAAACAGACGACCAGCCGACTCTTAGGGGCTGCTACGCCGGAGGATATGGCTCGAGCCGAGCGGGGTTAGCTTGAAGGTGAGTTTCATTAATTAACATTTGTAATTAGAAGTCCGACAAAATTGATAATTCTCTTGCTCGAAATTGAGATAATTTGAATCAAATCAAAGATCGCGTAAAATCGTAATTACACGCGGGGAGAATTTTTTTTGAGTGACATCACCAGTTGAAAAATTTTGATTTGTTCTGATAAAGAGATTTATTTGCAATGTCGAAAAAAAGGAAAGTGAAATATTCCAAATGCGAATGCATTCCGAAAAATTCTTCCAACGAAAAATATCGCGTTTATTTTTTTAACCCTTTAAACTTCTTCACTCAAATCGTCATCAATGCACGAATCTAATCAGCAAAATGGCATTTTTCTGTTCTAGAGACGAAAGCAGAATGTGGCTACCCTGACCGGCGGTTTGGTGAGTCAAAACAAGAAACGTATTGATAGAAAGACAAAAAGTCTTTCGATGTAGTGCATGCTTATTGAATCAATGCGATTTACTTTGCTGTAGTTGTAGTATGTGTATGTGCCGTCCAATAAAAATCACAATGCTCGAAACAATTGGAAGGTCGCTTTTTCAAATAATAATATTAGTGATAATGCATATTTTATATAAATTTGGTAAATAAATTTTCAAATATTTTACTCCCAGTGTATATATATTTAGAAATTGTTTAACTTTGATTATTAATTGGTCGATGATTTTTGTCGGGGGAAATTTTAATTAATCAAACCCCAACACTATCTGGTAGATGCTTAAAGTATTGAATATACGCCATGAACATTCAAAATTTTGTAGAAGTATTCAGTTTTATTGAATGCGATCTTCCAAGTGTTTCGAGCAGTACGCCAACGTGCAAAGAGATTGCGCCAACGCGCAAAGGACTGGCGCCACAGAAAATGCGCAATCACATCACCCGCGTCATAGATCTTCCGCCGGTCGTTAATTTTTTCAATTTTCTCTCTCGCATGAGCTTGAATCGCAATTATATTTCATAAAGTTCATGCTTCGTTATTAAGTAAAATTCGATGCCGTGCGGTACTTGCGCGAAGCGATCTAACGTGATTATGTAAACTGCTCGCAAAATTCATTTCACGATTGTCGGAAAATTTTCAGGTTTCAATTTTTCATTTAGAATTAGAGCTTCTTAATGCGGGACACAATAGAGAGAATGCTAGCGAGCGTTGATTCCTCGCGAAAATGCGTAAGTACCCAAGTCAGACATGCAAGCAGTTGTTTGTTTACTTACGCGGTGCGCGACAAGTTCTATCGAACGAAGACAAATGTCTCACGCGGTAAAATTTTTTTTACATGAATTTTGAACAGAATCTTTATCTTTATCGTCACAATTTTTATAGTTTTTGATTTTTCATTTGCTCGTGTTCGCGATTATTAATTTGATTATTAATTTGATTATTAATTTGCGAATTTTACCGGATCGTATTTGCGGAAGAGTCGCGAGCGAACTTCGCAGAAATATTGCGGAGTTGTCATCCGCAAAAGCATTGCGGAATTGTCTTCGCAAAAGTATTGCGGAGCTGTTATCCGCAAAAATATTGCGAATTTCTCTTCGCAAAAGTATTGCGGAGCTGTTATCCGCAAAAATATTGCGGAGCTATATTGCAGCCTACTACACCATCGAAACGTTACATTAGAGATATTCCGTGTCGTACGTGAGAATTTCGCACAGATTACTTCGCCCATGCGTCAAAAGATTTCGTGAGATCGGTCTTCGATTCGCGACACGTGTTCCCTTTGCTCGCGGATTCCGAATCCTTCGTAAGCGATTCGCGTCGTGCATGTATCAAAGCGATACATTCGATCGTATCGTTGCTGAATTCGTCGCACATATTCGTTTATCCGAAAGACCGATATTTCCTCGAAGACGCAGTTCGCGATATTTTATACGCAATTTGCAACTCGGAGTGTACCCCCCCAAGAGAGACGAAATTTTTCATGAAACCTCCGTTAGATTACCGCGGTCGGGAGTGAATTACAGGCGACGTGGGACGCGAGAACTATTGCAGTGTCAGATGCAGCGACAGAATGGCTGGTGGACCCTGGACACCGTGGGACGACGCGCAATGTGGTGAGCGCTCAATTTAGACGCTCATATAGTAGACACAAAGCGTCACATTACGTAGAATGCATGCACGTAGACGTAAATCGCATTGGGTCCAACGGGAAGTAAAGTAAGAATTGCAATTTGCAATTCGCCGGAATTACGTAAGAATGATCCAACCAAAAAATTTAGCTCTGAAATTTTCGCAATAGTTCAACGAGTCAAGCATTTCCATTTCTTTAAGAGTACTGACTAACTCAATCCTTAGAAAAATGTGCAAAAAGACGCGACTGGTAAAAAATAAAAATACCGTTTTTTAATTTATTTCAAGCATCTATAAAGCTTGAATTTTTTTGTTTGGATTAAAAAGATGTAAATGGAGTATCCATTGATAAAAGCTTATAATTTTTTGAATTGGATCATTCTTGCATAACAATGGCCAATTGAAATTTCAACTCGGCAGGCTTTCTTCTCGTCGGATTATTTTTTGATGATACATTAAACTGATATATTTCAACATGTCATATTTATATGTTCTGTATATGTTATATATGCTTTTTTAATGCTCTATATATCTTTTATATATACCCAACGTACACTCTATATATACTACTTGATTAATATACTTTATAACTTGTTATGCCGTATTATATACTATGCCGTATTACGACATACTATCTCTTCGGAAATATTTTCTTTTGCATACGCGTTTGTTGTTGACAAGAAGACAAATTAAATTTTGACAAATTAAGGACAACAAATTAAATTATTAAGCCGAAACTCGAACCGAAATGTTTTGATTTCCCGCTAAATTATTAAGCCGAGATTCGGACCCGAGTGTTTTGAGATTCCGCTAAACCATTAAGCCGAGATTCGAACCGATGAGTTTTGTGTTTCCGCAAAATTATTAAGCCGAGTTAGTTAAGACTAGAATAATTTTTTAAAGTTTCTTAAAGAAATTTTCGCGTTTGCAAAAGTGTATTTTTGAAAATAACGTGACGTGTGCATATTTCGCTCTGCATCGTCTCTGGATGACAATGTGCCATAATGTTACTCTACTCCTTCAGTAATACACCCAGAATCTTGAAAATAATTTTCCAATATCCCAAAGTCGCGCCCATAACGTTAGATCCATCGTAGCAGTGTATTCGAATTCTCGCGCATGCACAGCGGTACCTGTTCTGCGCGTGGTCCGAAGGTCGGTCATGTTACTGCAGGTTAGGTCATGTAGTGTTAGTATGTAGAGCACACTCCGGGATAGTTTTTTAGAGTTTTTTAAAGTAACATTCGCGCTTTAAAAAATATATTTTCAAAATTGACGTCAGGTATGCTTATTTCGTTCTGCATCGTCTCCCGGATCACGTGGGATACTCCGTTTCATTTTCGCCCGTACTTTCAACGTACGTACGTATGTGCAAAAGGGTTTTTTAATGCAACGCAGGTAGGAAGAAGTAATCTTTGCAGAAAAATTCGATGTCGTAATAGTAACCGTTCCTTATTGTTTTCGTCTCAAATTGATGGATACTCCGCTTCAGTTTCGCATGTAATTTCATCATGCAAAAGGATTTTTAATTCGACGCAAGTAGAAAGAAGTAAACTTTGCAGAAACATTCGATGTCGTGATAGTAACTGTTCCCAGTAAACACAAAGTATCATCCATATTACAATATCAGTTCAATCATATGGTATATTATGTAACTGTTACTTTGTTATATAACAAAGTAACAGTTACGTAACATATATGATTGAGCTGACATTGTAATGTCGATGATACTTTGTGTTTACTGGATTCTTTATCGTTTTTGTCTCATATTGATGGATGCTCCGCTTCATTTTCGCACGTACTTTCACCATGCAAAAAGATTTTTAATTTTGTCGAATCAGCACGAGACAATAGTTTTGTAAAAGTATTTGATATCACGACAACGACATTTCCCAACAAATTTTACTGTGTGTTGATTTGACCAAATTAAAAATGCTTTTGTATAGTAAAAGTACATGCATAAATGAAATAGGGCATTCCTGCCTCAAGGATGAAAACTATGTGGAACTATTATTATCGTGACACTGATTTCATTTTTCAAAAATTACAGCGTACTGATTGCTCCAATTTATATAATAAAATTACGTGCAAAAATAAAGTGTAACATTGGTCAGTGCGAAATGAAAATGATATCTCAAATTACCGTTGCCAATTATATTGAAAACTCAAATAATAAATAACGTATTTTTCAAAAAATTATTCGCAAACTATGCTTGCGCCTACAACACTCTTCTTTAAAAACTCTTTCTTTGGTGCACTCAGTACACAAGCGGTTTGAAGAATTCATCAGAAAAGTAGCAAGACCTTATTTTGGAGAGAATGCGAATATCGGAAACGTGGCACTCACATTTACGTAACGTCTAAGAAAATTGAAATGACAACGTAACACACTTGCATGATATCTGTGAAAAGATGATAGCGGTATCATGTTAGTCCTTATTTGATAATCGTCTTTATTCCATAAGTATCTATCCTTTTGTCCACAATCTTGTTTTAATTCTTAAGCCATAAGAAATTGACCAACCACAGTTGATTATTTTTAAAATAATTGACTGTGGTTGGTCAATTTATTACGGCTTAAAGATTAAAGCAAGGTTGTGGACAAGGAGTATATGTACATAAATTCAATATCATTTGTACATTTCAATTTGTACATAAATTGTACAATTTCCATTTGTACACAAATTCGATATCGTCGGTAAATGATGATAACGTTTTCTACTTTTTGATCGTTCTACGTTATCGACGTTTGTCGCTCGTTCCGGCATCCCCTTAAGCCCGTTTTACACTACGGATTGGAGATAGAGGATTGCGGATTGAAGATTGGAACTTGACCAATTGGAGCTAAGCAGGCCAAGACCAAAGTGCATTGGTTCGTCGAAATCTAATCTTCAATCCGCAATCCTCAATTTCCAATCCGTAGTGTGACGGGCTTAAAGTGATTCTTAAGTACCATTACGTATATTATGCATTCCACTCGTGCGAGTAATAAGACGACCGTTTCCATATGCCGTATTCCGGAATCGTCGGGCGCTATTATCATCGTAAAGAATAACAGTGAACAGTAATGCGAGCGGATATGTATGCGGATCTCAGTGGCGTCTCACAATTTTGCTTTACGGTGCGCTTATTAGCGTCAGACTGTCTTCAATTCATCTGTTCGCGCGTAGCGGCGTTGGCCGGTTTTGCCTTCCATTGCGGCACATGACAATGCGCGTCTGTGCACGGAAAAATATCATTCTCTTGCTGAGAAAAGCAATTGCTCAGTGTTTGTTTTTCTCATTTTAGCCCTGGAGCCCTAAATATGGATAAATTTTACTCAGCGCATTTTTATTTTTGCTCATAACTTTCGTAAGAATAACCAAAATGAAAAATTTTTTAAAATCGTGTTAGAAAACATTGAAGAATATGACTCTATTAATACTTTTACAGTTTGATGAAATTAAAAAATATAATAAAATAAAATAATATAATATAATATAATATAATAATATAATAATATAATAAAAATAAAACACATGTTTTAAAGAACGGCAGCGTTTGAAAAGTTAGCCGAAGTAAATTTTATCCATGTTTATAGTTCTAGAGCTAAATAATGGTTATTTTCAACGAAGAATATTTTACACGTCTGGCGAAAAATTTTCGGCGCGTGATGTTGTTAGTTATAAAAGTTTAAGTATAAAAGTTTCGCACTAAAACTGCGTCTGACTCTTATTTGTCGTCTTCTCTCACTTAGTTGCATACCTGAGAGAGAATCCTGTTTGTATATACAATTTAATAGTTTCCAGTCGCGTTATTAATGATTTTTCAAACGCATCATTAAATAAACTTGTTGAGGTGCGTGTTATTAATTTACAGAATGCTCTTCATCTATTTGTGTCGAAACTATTTAATTCTCTATTTTATCAGCAATAACATGCCGCGAAACTGAACGTTTTTTTATAATAATTATTACGACATGAATTCTCTCGCATCGCAGAGGGAAAGAGAGGTGGTTACAGAATCACATAATTTATTCAGTTCTATAGAAACTAAAATAGAAGCAATTGCGCTTGAGATCCTGTTTAATCATGAAGAATGTACTGCTTACGTCTGTAGAACATTCGAGCGCGATTAAACAGGATCTCGTGCGCAGTTAGCCGCAGAATCAATTAATGCGTGACAAGGAGTCGTGTCTCCGAAGGGAATCAATATCAAGGGGGAAATTGCTGCTCTCCGCGATCGTATCGATTCTGGACGCGGAATTTCTCGACGGGCAACAGCGTCTGTGCGCTCCCACAGGTGCCCGCGTTTAGCGCAATTACAAGTGTCAAGTCGTTTATTGACCGCGCCTGATAATTTCCGGCGTCTAAAAGGACGAGCTCTGCGGTGTGCGATCTCACCGAATCGGGCGGCGCCGTCGCGCCTCTCGCATTATCGAGCGATCTTCGGGAGACCCGCAGGGGCGAATCCGAGCGGCGTAAGAGTGACTCTGCGCATGCAAAGTGCAAGCTACAAACCTGCTCTTACGCGAGGAAAGCAAAAAGGGCGTTTTAATGCTCGTGAAAGGCGCGCGAGGTGGAAGGAACCGCCGAGGAAAGAGTCCGGGCAGTTTAAACGCGGAAATGTTGCAAGGGAAGGCAGTGCAAGGTCGTCATCGATGTGGGGGTTATTCAAGCATTAATCAGTTGTGAAATTTTAATAATATAAAAATAACGTGGAGAGTTTCGCGCGCGATAATTGATACGTGTGTGAGCATGACATGAAGATAAAAGTACGCCATATCGAGTAGCGATGCAAGCAAAATCCGCGGAGGAGCGTGAAGACGTGAAGAATAACCGGTAACAGGTCGATATTTAAAGTTACGGGCGTTTCTCATCGTGGTTGCGCCATCAAAGGTACCGACCTCGCGTCCATCTAAATTGGGATTTTTAGGCACCGGTCGAGAAAGAGGGATAGAGAAGGATGGGAGAGAAAGAGAAAGAGAGATTGCTGCGCGCGAGAGAGTTCGTTTAACTTTCAAATTGACCCCGATTTAAACCGCAAAAAGACGCCGATGTCCGCGAACGACGACGGTAGACACGACTCTTCTGGCGGGTCCAATTTGCCAGCGAGGTGCGAGGCGAACGATGTTTCGACCGTTTCGGAGGCCGGGAAAGGAAGGGAGGAATCGTGTTTCGAGGATTTACTTCGACGATGCGAAATTATTCACGTGGTTGGAACTTGTGCGAAAAACGTTATACGGGCTTACGGCCGTGTCTTCGACTAATACAATGGCTATCGACTGATTTTGTTCTGCGTGACAATTAATTGGATTCTTGTGATGTTAATTAACATTACTACGAATTATACATATATCTCCGTTTCTTTGTTTATACTCCTTGATATTTCATGTTTCGTTTTACACGCTTGCCATCAGCGTCACACATATATGACGCACTGATTTCTCACACTTCAGGTTCATCACTTCAAATTCTCAACTTTGCTTAACATATTTGCGCTATTAGCGTCACATGTGCGTGACAACGATGTTTTTCTTTGTATATTTACGTATAAACAAAGCAAGTCTGTCTTACATAATTGCATAAAAGCAAATACAATATGAGGTTCTTTTCAGCTGATTTACCTGAAGTGATGCAGACTGATGCAATAAGTTATAGTGAAACAGAATATATTTGTCTTACTCTACTTTATTGCACCAGTGTGCATCAGTTCAGACAGTTCAGCTAAAAAAATCTATGGTTTATGGAAGAGTCTTTCCCGAATAAACCCCGTAGTGACATGTTAATACATTTTTATGAATATTTCTCGAACTTGACCCTGTTCGGCTGGTTTTTCCCCCTTTTTCTCCCTTTTACACATGGTACTGATGAAAATTAGAATACAACTGCTTCCGTGTGTTTTATTTATGTATCATTGAGCCGTAGCGCAACAGTCCTGGAGCTCGCATTTACCATCCTCACTATTACAGAAATCATTTTCAGTAAATTACACATTTCCCGTATAATTAGAAGAAAACATGAACTTGCACGGCGATAACGTTGCGATAGTGAAGGGTGTATCTCTTGCTGCACTTTGTAAGCTCATGTTTTATTTAACGAATTAAGTAATTGAAGGAAGCATTAGATCATGCTAAGAGTTTCGTAGTCAATGATCACTCTGATCGAACTTGATCGGGACAGTCAGTAAGTCGGCGTCAATTTCCTGAAACGGGCGAGACACGAACGCGGCGAGTATTTTTTATTTATTGCCCATGAGAAATTAGATTAAATCGTCGTCGCACGTGTTGTACGACTTTTTTCTTTTGCACGGGGAACTGATGATGCGCTTAATAATAGGTGTAAAATACAGAGATCCCCGTGATCGTCATAATAAATATACTTCGCGTCGTGTGTATTACGTGCAATAACGTAGTAGAGACTATACAGGAATTTGATTGCAATCAGGCGCGAGTGCTGTGTGCTCTTGAAATCAACTTGGTAGATCGATTTGTCCGCGGCCAATCAAGTGCAATTATTAATGTTTTCGATAATACCAAGAGAGAGAGAGAGAGAGAGAGAGAGAGAGAGAGAGAGAGAGAGAGAGA
>NW_022639502.1:1131635-1136363 GCF_010583005.1 Odontomachus brunneus | reverse complement strand
AGAGAGAGAGAGAGAGAGAGAGAGAGAGAGAGAGAGAGAGAGAGAGAGAAAGGAGCGATGAAAAAGCTCACTCGATCAGCAAGCAGCATAACTCGGTTACGTTGCGTGTCGTTTTGCGAGCGAGCTAGTTATTCGCGATTTTTACAAGCACAAATTATGTTTCGTCTTATCGAGCAATTGATAAACAACATCGAGGTATTCGATCGCAGGAGTCTAATGTGATATAGTAAAATAAATCGTATAACATCACACTGCACATCGTACCGTATTTTGATTTCTTTCTTAACTAAGGAATTATCAAGGAAATAGTCTTGATGCGTGAGTTAATTCGCCAGTTGGTCGAGCGATTTAATTTTTCGCAGGAAGAACAATTAACTTTGCACTGCGTTTATTCCCTTGACTATATTCGATATTAAATATCCACGGACAATTATATAAATATTACACAAACAGTTTGTATTTTTATGTTGAAATGGAACCGTGTAGAAATTTTTGTGTTGAATTTTTGACATATTTCCGCGTGTTAATTTAACGTATTGCTGTTGTATTATTTTGACTATTCTGCGTTGAGTTCGTATCCGCTATTTTTAAGCGTTAGAGTAACACAATAACGCCCAAGTGTTACGTGTTAATTTTCGACATTAATCAATAATTTGTACAATTAATCACATTTCAAAAATGTCTTGATTAATAACGAATTTTATTAATCAACGAAATTATTTGTGACTTTATACATGACGATTAGTTCTGATTATTGATTTGCCGATTATTTTAGTCGAGGAATATTGTATTCGATTAATACCTCCAACATTGCGGCGGCAGCTCGCGAATTGATCCTCGCATCAAGACCGATCTCGCAACAGCAATGGCGGCTGTTAAACAGCGCATATGCCTAAAGCAAGCTCTACAAGACCGACAACGACGGCACGCAAACGCGATTAGGTCACCCTTGCGGCTCGCGTGTATTACGTATCGATGTGTGAACGACCGTCGATCGAGCGGTACGCCGGGATCGGTATCTCGGGATCCTGTCGGGCGATTTTTGCCGTGTCGGCATTGAATTCGTATTCCGTATTAACGATATCGCCGATCAAACGAGTTCGACCGGAGCAAGCACGTGTTCAGCTCGGCGAATCCCCAACGATGCATCAGCTCGCTCGGCCGCGACGGCACGACTCGACGACGACGAGGTCGTCAAGAAGGATGCACCGGCTGCATCGCTGCCGCGTTGCGCCGCGCTCCAACGACCTTCGGATCTATTCTCGACCTAGCGTAATATCCTTGCTGTGCGCGCGCGCGAGGACTTCCTCCGCGTGTTCCGAGTGCTCCATTTGCATCTGGTAGGCCAGGTAGACCGATAATCAGACGGCCGCTTTCTGCCCTTCGTGCTTCACGCTTCCGATTAACTGCCGAGTGTTTCGCATTCCGCGGGTAGCTTCTTCTTCATACGCGACGACGACGACGACAACGACGAGGAAGAAGAGAAAGAAGAGGAGGAGACGCACGGCGGTTCTCAAACCTGCTTCGTATGTGCTCTCTGCTCCGATTTTAATGCCGACGTAACCGGCCGACAACGTGGCCGAAGACAATATTTAATGGGCGAGTGAGAGCGTCCCTTTTATCACTTTTCATTTCGCATAGGATCGCGTATTGCTGGGAGACTAATGTGTGCCCAACTACCTCAGCTTTAGTATCGGGACTTATCGATTTCCGTGTCATTATATTTGCTTCAACTTTTTGAGTTTATACTTCTTTCGCTATTACAAAGGTGCACATAGAAAAATATTAGTCTACTGTTAAGAAAAGTAATTACTCGATTTACTTTCTTTCTTTTAAATAATAATTATCTACACAAAGAATATTTTTATTATGAGCACACTACAACTTTACCAACAAAAAAGTTGGCTTGACTTCATACCGAGTTTTTCTTTTGACCTAATATTTTTGATTGAAATAAACTAAACTTACTAGGAGCCAATGTGTATTTTGGATAAATTTGATGTTTTGCTTATTGTCTCTGATATCAGAGTCATATTCTTTGATAATTTTTGAGCGAATGCTTCTTCAGTTTAGAAAAATTTATCTTGAAACTTTATTCATGTAGCATTGGAAATAAAAAGTTGCAACAAGAATCGTAGCTTGCTGACAAATTGCCGCTAAAAGACAGATTGAGGAAAATCAGTTTATCGAAGAATCTGACACTTTAATTAAACAACTTCGAGGATATCATGGTTTCTCGCTATGGCTTTAATTACTTACACTTGTCCGATAATTTACTTCGCTTTTGGTATTATCGAGAGTTATCAATTGTCGCTTAAACGTCCATATAGATAGCACAACACTCGTGGGAAGCTCGCCGTCAATCGCATTTTATTGTCGTGCGTCAAGCGCGAGAACGATTTTTTCTCAACGTCGGTCTTTCTGGCTAACGAGACTGATAATCCCGAAAGGGTTAACGAAGGACCCCGCGCTCTCTGGTCCTGTCGTAAAACAGCAGGAGCGTAGGGGAGACTTGTAGTGCGACTGTTACAGTTTTCTTTCTCTCTCTCTTCCTCGGAATCTCATATGCCTCTCGAGACAGCCACCATGAAATTACATACTAGTAAGTAAGGACGATGAGTAAGACGAGTCGATTTTTGTCTAAAATGTGTAACGCAAGTACATGTAATCTTACGCATTTGAGTTGCTGAAAACATGATGAAAAGTGGTTAAAATTTGCCTTAAAATCATGGAAATAAGTTACTTTTAATAGAAATATAGTTAGTGATAATCATGGAAATAAGTCACTTTTAATAGAAATATAGTTAGTGATAATTTTATTCCAATTTCGATCTCTTTAAAGCGGATTTTTATCACTTTTGCATAAACTTTTTTAAACATATGAAAATATATTCTATACATTTAGCTTTACTTAAGAAACGTAAGATTATATTTATGATTTACGTTATATTTTTGTAGACAAAAATGGGTCATTTTAATTATCGTCCTTTGAGGTAGTGTTTCTCGACTAACGTGTATGTGTATGTTGTGTTCCATTCAAGCATGCACGCACATACTTGAGCGCGCGCGAAAAACCGTACGAGAGTGCCGACGACGTTTGATAGGTGTCCACTTTTTTTATGTCACTAAGATATCGTTGGGCCGATCTTTTAATGACGTAAAACAGAGGAGATAGCTGTCACAAGCCGCGTTTACGCTTAGATACATGCGGAAGATATAGATGTACACGAGATAATGCGTCTCGTAAAAGCGCTCTCGCGAGCGCGAATCTGCGGGCTCGCGAAATTCAAAACGACAGCTCGATCGTGTTGTCAGAAGAGGCGGCATTCGCGCGTCTTGCTTCTTTTAGAATCAGGCTGAACGGAATATATCGTCGTAAAGAACTTCGATATTGATGTATCGCGAATATGTTGCGAGATATTCCTTCTCGCGTAAGATCATTTTGAGGAAGATGGATTGCGCGGGTATAATTTTTTGCACACGCTCTGACGGAAGCGCGATACGCGGCTTTGGTGTTAGAGATAGGAATTCGCGAAAAATCACGTAGCAATCGAAAACGCAAGGGATATTTGTCCTTATTAACGTGCCCGCCATCGTAAATGTCTTCAGATACGAGGAAGTAGCTAGGAAAAAGATCCTACGCGAATTCCACGCGTTGTGAGCGCGCGTTGCGTCGAGATGAATCTAGGGAGGCATGAGATTTCCTTTATCCTTTAATTATCTACCACCTGGAGCAGTGTAAACAGGAAATAAAGCCGATCAACCTAATTATAGGTGAGGTATGCCCGGCATGCCCGTAGATACGCCCGGCATAAATGAGAGACGATACGCCATTTACAGGCATACTGAAACGAAGCATCGATCTCTGGAACAGAACGAGATTACTCGGGTCCGAGATCGCGTTGCAATAAAACTGAGATTAATGGGCGATTCTCGGGACAGAACGAGATTACTTTTGCCCAGCGCGTATAAATATATCGAATCATTTTCGTAACCAAACATCGACTTCATTGATTTTCTCCAGTATCGGAAGCGAAACACGCGTGAAATGCATCTTAATAAATATATTTGCATAAGACAAATAAACCCCCTGTCAACAACGACCATAACAAAATTATCATTGAAGCATCGTATTTTAGTCTTGAGTGAATTTATGTTTATAGCTTAAATTCCTTTATATCAATTATTTATATAAGACAAAATAATTTATTAAAATTTGCCACTTAATACATTCATATGGCACACAGATTATTGATATTTCAAAACTTTTTTTTATTTAATTTTTTTTATTTTGGTATACTATTTTTTCTGACTTTTGATATATCTTATTATTTTAATACCTTCCTCTTTCCGTCATGCTCTCTCCCTCTTTCTCTCTCGCGACTTTATATTTCTTTATTTGGTATTATTTATTTCGCATAGATATTAGCTTCTCGATAGTATATATTTGGTATCTTGGTATTCTATTTTATACAAAGAGATAAATGGCCGCTGTAGAATGCAGTACTTCATGTCACATCGCACATTAAATGTACGAGTTGTAAATGATTTTAATTACTAGATTGTCCCTTAGATTTTTAATAGTTGTAATTTTTATAATTTTTAATTACAAGTAGCGAGTGTGTATGTGTGTGTATGTGTATATATATATATATATACATATATATATATATATATATATATATATATATATATATATATATATATATATATATATATATATATATA
>NW_022639502.1:1126255-1131543 GCF_010583005.1 Odontomachus brunneus | reverse complement strand
ATATATATATATATATATATATATATATATATATATATATATATATATATATATATATATATATGTATATATCTCGAGATATATCCTTTTCCGCTCGGATTCTTCAAAGCGCGTAGTGACGGGTTTCATATGTGCTCTTCTCTATAATTAGGCGTAATTTCACGGTCGATGGAGTTGGTAAAACAGCTTCGCTGGGGTTTTCTGGAAATCGCACTATCGATCTCAATCGCTTAACGAACCGCGTGAAATTTATCGTTACAAAGTTAAATATTCAATAGCCGAGTTATAAGAGCTACACTTTCATCGTGTGTCCCCTTCGTCAACATCACGCGATACTCTCAATTTGATCATCATCAGCGTTCCCCGGTATTTTTCTTTTTTCCGTGGATATAATTCATTATCTCCACGACGCGGCGTTAACAAGTCTTTTGCCCTCTGACCGGCTGGTATATGGATCGTTATGTAGCAATAGCTGTCAGTCACGCGTCTCGTTTAAGAAAATTGGATTCGTCAGTGCCGCCTAATTAATTTAAATTCTTCAAGATTTGCAACACGTAGGAATAATCATATCATTTAATTGTACAAGATTTTTTTGCTTGTTACTTGTAGAGCTTAATTGTTCTCCATTAATGAAAAAGGCTCCATTAATGAAAGAGATAAATCACATATAATTTAATTAACCGTTTGTATACTTCAATAACGAAGCTCTGATGTTAATAAATTTTCTTAACTTCGAAAATTTGCGATGAGAAACTTCGTGCAATTTGATAAATCTCTCATGATGAAAGGATATATGTGGTGCAATAACGACTTGATGTCATCTTCATTTGTTATTCCGAGAGCATGAGCGTTTTCCTACCCATAATTGCATTGAAACATCACTTTGTAGCCGCTGGTAATCGATCTGGCTTAATGCGCGTCACGTCTGTTTTGCCGTAATCGATTTGCGACTTTTGAAATCTCTCTAAAGACAAAATGCGCAACTTCCGCCGTTGTTAGCCGTTTCATCCTAGTCACCTCAGACCCAACTGGTCGGGCGTGTATCACATATCATATTCATGAGTTCTCTCAGCCTGTAATTAAGTTAGAATTTTACAGTCGATTGAGCAATCGAAAGTTTTTCTCGAGTTTTTGTCGACCTTCGGGAGAACGCGTCGGGATATCGATAATCAGTATCAGCCACGATTTATGACCGGAAAGTCTGTATGTGTATGCACGTATGCATGATTTGATTGAGCAGTTGTTCATGTATACTCGTGCATCTAATATACACATTGTTCACAGTGACGTAATCTGTGCTCAGATAAAGCTGTACTCATTAATTCGTCCCAATAGAGTTACAAATAATATCCATTTTTCTCTTGCAACGTTATCAGTCTTAATGCGAGAGAAATGCTTAACGCTAGCTTGTGAGAAGAAATGTTAAAAGAATACGGAATTTACAGTTTTTCACTTCAAACGTTCGAACAATACGCATCGATACAATACGCTGGACTCTAATTTTGACTTATTACGTCACGACATTCTTGTTAGAATAAATGTTACGTAGAGTCGCTTTCACTCAGGTGGAAATAAGAGCGTTCGATGCTTACGAGAGCTTCGCAATTAAGTTAGAGCTTCGCGTCTGTCTCGCCGGCGTGTACGGTGTGGAAGCGGTCGAAGCTTTCGTGCGCTTATTAACATCAAATTACGACCACCAAGGGTGTGATTATAACACGGTTCTTCTTCGCGTGGCTCGAACGAACGAGCGTGCGGGGAACAGGTTGATTATAAGCAGTCATCGATCGGGAAGCACATTTTTCATCGGCACCGCCGCTCTCTCGACCTGCGCTCCTCCCGTTTATCCTTACGGATGCGCGTGTTCCGACCGGCATGAAATCAGGATATGGCGGAGCAGGCATAACGAACAGGAAGTATCTTAATATAAAGGAAAAAGAGAGACGCATATCGCTGCGGCAATACCATACAAAATATTAGTTTCATTCGTCTTAAAGTTATATCGACAATCGAGACAAATTGCCGAAATTCATCCATCAAAATCGGATAAATATCTTCCTGCACTGAGAAGAAACAATGAAAAATTTACTTGTGGAATATAAAGTTGATTTTAAAGTTGAAATAAAGTGTATATATATATATATATATATATATATATATATATATATATATATATTTCTGTGAAAATGAATTTTACATTTCATAAATAAATTTTCTAGCTATTTTTTCAATGCATAAACTCATTCGGTAAATATAATATTATTTCATTTTAAAACGTATAATGCTAATTAGCTGATCACTTTCAGATCTTTGATAGCACACGGAAAAAAAGATTTGGTTGAATTAACTAAATATCTGATTGAATATTAACGATCCAAAAATTCCGATTGAAGTAACCCAAATTCTGTTTAAGTTAACAAGATTTTTGGTTGAACTTAAACAGACTTCGGTTTACTTCAATCGGAATTTCTGGATCGTTCATATTCGACCAGATATTTGGTTAATTCAACCAAACTGTTTTTCCGTGCAGTATTTTATTTGGATGTAGTATTAAATTATATATTTTATATAATTTGTGACTTCCTTCGTTATCATGATATTTCCTTATTTTTTCCTTATTCTGCGCTTGGACGTAACGTGAACGTCTTCATCGTCTCGACCGACGATAGCGGGAGCATCGCACGTAAGCTTTAACGTGCTTAAAACGACAGTTTTACTTACCGCGCCGTACAGCAGACCGCAGACGTCCATGCAAAGGTAAAGGCAGGTCGCCATGCTTCGAATCCTCAGTTGGCCTCTCGACACCGATATCCTTTGAAAAATGGCTGAAAAGGACACAACCGTGAATTAGCGTCTGTTATAAGAAATGCCGTGTTCTCGTGAAATTTGCCGCGAATATTATCATTTAATGACACGTATTTCGTCTACGAATGTGAGGAATCGAACAGAATGGTGTCTTGGACGAAGGAGGAACAGGTTCTTCGAATGTTTTAATTTGTGACCGACCTTGCACGCTTATATCGGCGCTCCTTTTTCCCCCTCCCCTAATGATTCAATCTTGGGCGCGATGATACGTATTCTCAGCCGACTCGTAATTCATGGCACTTATCTCGAGCGTCAATGTCCATCGGGGGGTACTACAACTCTGTGGGCTGGCTTTGATAAATGAAGCCGCGGCGCGAAATTGCAACGCGACGTTGCGGTGGCATGCAACATCGGCGAATAGGCATTTATACTATCGATAACGCTCGCCGTCGATCGAATCGGCTTACACTAAAGCCTGTTTTTAGCGTCCATTTGGCGCGACGTCGCGTTGCGCCCGCCGACGATCGGTCTCACCGTGAATGGATATTCCTCGCGTAATACACCAGAAGAGAAAAAGAGAGACGCGAGAGACGGGTAAGTGAAAGGACTTATCGGAAATCATGATCGATTCTTTTAATCATCCTAGAGACGCTTTTCTTGGGAGGCAAGCGCAGCTGCGGCAACGAGCGCGTTATTCGTCTCGCCTAGCCCTCTCAGAACGCCAGGCCAGCCACGTTGGCTGTATAGCGCGCTCTTGCACGCAGTGTAATCATCTTAATTCTTCAAAGCTGTAGATACGCAGGGCGCACATTAGAGACGTGCGTGACATAGTCTGGCATAGTGGAAGCGTACGCGTAATCGTACTTGAATGCGCGCGAATCACAAAATGAAATAAGTTTTCGAGTCGATCATTTTTCATTCGCGCCCGGGGCTCTCTTCGGATCAAATAGTATGTATGCAGAGAGAATTTTATAACAAAAATTATCATAAGATTTTGTAGCGGAGGAATAAATCGACATTGTAGAATGATTCATCTTTCATTTTTACACTGAGGAAAAAGCAGTTGGATCGTAGTTGTATCTGTTGAACAAATTACGCGTTAGTGCAAGAATAAGTTGCGTTGATATAGTTACTGTGCTCAAATCGCAATCATTGAATCAATTGATGTAACTCATCGTAGCAACGATATAATTCGTTCAGTTCGACTAAACGTTTGCTTGAACGAATTGTGTCCGTTCAAGCAAAGTTTCTTTAACTCAATCACTTTTTTCTCAGTGTATGTGCTACTGATATTTTACGAACTGAAATTTATATGTATAAAATAGAATGTATATTTGTCTGTCTAATTTTGCCTAATTATTCTTCAGGACTGTGCGGAAAATATCATGAGATCTAAATACCCCTTCCCTCTGATTTTATCCCTTTTAGCTTCGTCACCCAGAAAACTGCTAATATCCTATAAAACTTTCTATGTTTCTAGCGAAATCTGCTTCAGAAAAACAAATTTCACTGAATAAATCAAATATCGGGTGAAATATGAACGAGTCAAAATTCCAACTAAAGTTACTAGAATTCTCTGTTAACAAGATTCTGATTAATCAAATAAGATTCCTGGTTAACCGAAACTTGCAACTGATTAAGTTCTATGTAATTAGAAATTTTATTAACTTGAATAGAATTCTAGCCGAAAATTTTGGCTCGTTCAAGTTTCATCAGACGTTTGGTCGGTCCAACTAAATTTTTTTCTCATGTACTATGTTTCTAGCGAAGTTGATTATATTTCTTAACAAAATAAGCTTCACTGACTGTCTGTTTCTGAGCTACTAAAAACATAGTAAAACTGAAGAGAATTTATATGAAAAAGGAAAAAAAATCTATAATATTCTCTTCGTGCGCACAGTGTGCAGGTCTCGAGAGGCCGCAACTCACTCTGCCCGGGTGTACGTGCCTGTGTACGCACGTGTAATCACTTTAATTCCTCAATAGTTCCTCCCCCCTCCCTCCCCCGGCTCGGACGCGGCCGTGTACGCGGTGCGCATTAAAGACGTGCGTGACAGTGTTGCGTCGCGCAAAACTGCGGGAACATGGCGCGATTGCATCCTCATCTGGACGCGAGCCGGAAGATTTCGCGCGACCGTTAAATACAGGATGCTCAGCGCGGTATAATACGAGGGTGGTCTGAAAAGTTTCCGACCTAACAAAGATACAAGTCATTTTTTCTGAAAATTGTTTTTTATTTTTCAACATAGTCTCCTTGTAAATCTACACACTTCTCCCAGCGATGCTCCCATCTCTGTAACCCGTCGAAATAGTACTCGGCGTTTTTCTCTGCAAAATAATTGTTCACGAAGGTGATTGCCTCTTCATTTGACGAAAATCTCTGTCCTCCGAGCGCAATTTTTAGATGAGGGAACAAAAAGAAGTCGCTTGGGGCTAGATCTGGTGAGTAAGGTGGATGGTCAAGCAGTTCAAACCGTAATTCGTGG
>NW_022639502.1:1122754-1123559 GCF_010583005.1 Odontomachus brunneus | reverse complement strand
AAATTCAGCGGCCCAAAATTTCACTGTCGTAAATGATGGTGCAGAGTCCCCATACACAGAATCCAACTCATCTTTGATTTGCGTAGGCGTATTGCCTTTCAAAAACAAATATTTAATGACAGCTCGATACTCGATTTTGTCCATTTTCACAAAAACACTCACATCAACTTACTCAAACGACTGTTACATAACAACTGCGAGTCCAAAATGGCTGAAACTTCGGTGAGTAACTGTCAACAGATGAACAACGAAATTCACTAGCTTTTATTTACAAGTGCTGCTATCTTCACGTTGAGGTCGGAAACTTTTCAGACCACCCTCGTACATCGCTCGCTCTCTTAATCTCCCTCTCGCCTATATCGCGAAATAACAAGACGATTACGTCGTGTGCGAGCGTGCGCGCGCCGGCGTGATGTGCACGCAAAAAGTCACGTAATTAAGACGTAGTGTGTGTGTGTGTGTGTGTGTGTGTGTGTGTGTGTGTGTGTGTGTGTGTGTGTGTGTGTGTGTGTGTGTGTGTGTGTGTGTGTGTGTGTGTGTGTGTGTGTGTGTGTGTGTGTGTGTGTGTGTGTGTGTGTGTGTGTGTGTGTGTGTGTGTGTGTGTGTGTGTGTGTGTGTGTGTGTGTGTGTGTGTGTGTGTGTGTGTGTGTGTGTGTGTGTGTGTGTGTGTGTGTGTGTGTGTGTGTGTGTGTGTGTGTGTGTGTGTGTGTGTGTGTGTGTGTGTGTGTGTGTGTGTGTGTGTGTGTGTGTGTGTGTGTGTGTGTGTGTGTGTGTGTGTGTGTGTGTGTGTGTGTGTGTGTGTGTG
>NW_022639502.1:1117348-1122744 GCF_010583005.1 Odontomachus brunneus | reverse complement strand
GAGAGAGAGAGAGAGAGAGAGAGAGAGAGAGAGAAAGTACGAGCTAATCCCTCGAGCCGAAGAACTGCCAAGAATTTCGATATGTTCGACGAGTTTGATCGATGCGCACGCCGTCAAGTGCCGATGCGTTGTCGTTACATCGGAAAAATCGCCGCTAAGTGACGATTTCTGCCCGCATATTACATGCATATTAATGCGGAAGAGATTAATTATCGTGCATTTACTCGACGGCCTGTCATTTCGCGCCGTTTAGCGCCACGCCGCGACGCCCCGGCTCAAAACACGACCGCGAAAAATTCAATCCTAAGCTATCGCACCGTTAGCTGGGCTCGGCAAAACCTGACGCGGGTTAATTTTAAATGGACGATCCACCCGAAGCTCTGCTCAAGTGTCTCTTAGCGTATTTGCGGCCTACATGTCGCTGTCATCGCGATTAAACACGCCGGTGCATCGCGGTGATGCATACACCGCGCGCTGACCAAAGTGTCGTTTAACGGCTGGTGGCTCGCGCACGAAAGCGTAAATATCTCGTGCATATGCCTTGCGATTTTTTGCCGGTTGACCGGCGTGCACCTTGCGACGATTACTACCACTACTGTCGCTGGCAATGTCACGGTAATCTGTCCAAACAGAAGTACGCTGCATGCACCGGGAGAAACAGAGCGAGCGGAGAGGAGAGACAGTGGCGAAGAGAAGCAAAACCGCGCCGGGGATCGTTCACGTTAGTCGTTTATCGCTGCTGCGCGGCACGTACTAATCAGGAATAGAACTCTTATCCTTGCGACGCGATGCGATCGTCGATCGCGCAGGCAGTTCGCCACCTCGGAAAATCGATAATGATGGGAGGCTTACGTGGCTGTGTTATTATGAGCATGCGATCGGTATTCGTGGTCGAGTCACTCGAGGCGTACCGCACACGGATGGGACACTTGATTCCTCAAAAAAACGAAAAAGACGCGCGCGCACATACACGCGCATGTGATTATTTAGCCGTCAGCTTATGAAGACATGCGACGTCGATGTTAATGAACGTCTTAAATAAAGGGTTCAGTGGAGCTAAGAGGCCGCTACGTTTCGTCGTATCGCTGGGACGACAGCTTCACAAAGTAATAACGACGCGTGTCGCTATGAAATTTGCGTTGCATTAATGTTGCTTGGTCACTGCGCGATTAATGAGCAATAATCAGCGGGTATCGCGAGCAGCGAGCGTTGCGCCAGAAAATAATGCGCGATCTTTTAGCGACGTTTTTGGTAATTTGGTCTGACAATTATCGGCATCAATGCTCGCGGTATTAATACATCTAGTCGTACAGCTGCGAGTCGTATAAAGAGGTAAGCGAGATCGCGTGCCGCGCCGCAACATATTACGGTTTTACTTTAGCGTGTCAAAGGAATCATTGAAGGGACTTGTAGCGGTAGTGAAGCGTGTGAAGTGTGCGCGCGACAGATAGTGTGGGGTTACGCGAAAAATAATAAGGAGCAAAGTGACACAGTGATTAATAACAAGGTAGCACGAAGCAGCTATGTGTAAATAACACGCGTAATTCGTGTGTTTCTTCTCTGAGCGAGCAGTACGGAAAAATCGACGTTGACTCCGTGATCGTTGCGTGTGTTGCGTAATTAGGATCGACAAATAATTATAATTAATCTCGTAAACCGACCCAATATAATTGACGTTAAGACATGTCGTAATTAAAAAACTTTTCACACCGACGTCCTCCATCTCCTAGTGCGCGTAATAATAGGTATGATGTAGTTAAATTATAACTCGTGCATCAATTTTTTTTCTTAAAATAAGAAGGAAAACAGGATCTGACGAGGCTTCGTGAAATTAAAATACATTAAGCGCTCGATAGCTGCAAAAGTTCATTTCATTTCCGTTGTCGGAATTTTGACTTAACTGCGATCAATTTGTAAGCTAAAGTTGGGAGAAACGCGTGAATTGCGCATACGTATTTATCACAAAGAATCGAAATAATATTATCGAACTAGAAACTTGCTTTTTTTTTCAGAGGCGAGACTCGTGCACCACGCAAATGGGTGCGTTTCCCAACAGTTTTAGTGGATGCCGTACCGGAGAATCCGGTTCAGGCCGAGCAGAGTCGGCTCAAAGGTAAATTTATCCCAACTTTTTCCGCATTTAACCCTTTGCGATCGAGAACTAGGATATGGTTATCCAAGAAAAAATCGTTAAGTTACTATCAATCGTAAAAATTTAATACGCTCGTATCGATGCCTATTTTTCTCGTCAAGCCATTGCCGTTTATATCTAATTGATGATACTATTTTGATTTCAGAACTGTAGCAGAACGTGGCCGATCCTGAGCTCCTGATGATCGGTGAGTCAGATAAAAAGATTTTGGGTGACGGGTTTATTGATTAATAATTACATTAAATATCTCAAGGCGATCACTTCAGTCTAGTCAAATTTCTTTCTTTTAACAAATGGTCTTCGTGCTAAATAAAATCCGCTGTACGTCACGAGCATACGTGACTTGTTACTTGGGGTACGCGGGGGGGCTGAAAGATATGTTAATGTATGCTGCAACTCTGTAGAGAAGCAAAGGGACGATGAGAACACGGTAGGAGTCACTCGACGAGTATTGCAAGTCGCGTTGTCGCGCACACGAACATCAATTATCGACCGTGCATTACACGGATTTATACTTTTCACTTTTACGAATCGGGTTCCCCGCCCCCTGGTGCTTAACATTACGGGTCGCGCGGCGATTAACGAGCGGGGCGACACGAGCGAGTTTTACGACGTCGTTGCGATATGAGCGGCGATCATGCACTCGCGACTCGACAATAAGCCTCATACATGGACGGACCGATGGTCTTATCTAGCCGTATAATTTATACGAACTGCCGCGCCCTAGAAGAATCCACAAACCGGCGCACAGTGGCGCTTCCGGGAAGCGTCATTGCAGGAAGTGCCATTCGCGCGCACAGGAGCGTCTGTGCAACGTCCAGTGGGAATTAACCGAGTTAAAGCACTCGTTAGAATACATTGACTGTCCGTACAGACGCGGTATCGCGGCACAATTCGCGACGTTCAAGACTCGGAAGACGATTACGCGCGCTTAATTCCGCTTAGGGTTGGCGGACAGATTGACTTTATGACAATTTGAAATATTGCATTGAAAGAAGGATCGTATCGAAACTAAAATTTGGTATATCGCAACATTTGGTTAAAATGAGATAACCAAATGTTTGGTAACTGCAACCAACAGATTTAATTGTTGCTATGTGTGTTTTGCTTTTTGAATAATACATACACTAGACACAAGGAAAAACGTGGTAATGTACCAAATTGTATATACCAAATCGTATATACTAAATATTTTAGTTCCAAGTATAAAAATAATTTTTTCATTGTGCGGGTGAGCAGTAGTGTCATTTTAATTTTTCTATTTCAAACTCTCAAGAACGATTCGTCTCAAAGATTCATTTAACTTCATTATGACAATTTTGTGTAATTCCGAGGAGAAGTGAAATATTGTGAATAGTATGTTATTCCAAAATAATTATTATTCGCTATTGTTACGAGGAGGAATTTTACGGAAAAATTATAGCTCGCTTGTGTTCGAGCTCTCTCTTTTTACGTTTCATTTATCGCGTGCCAATGTGCCTTCCGAAGTATAGTTTCTGCGAATGCATCGTGGTGCAGGATCGGCAATTTTTTTTCTTTCAACGAGATGCAATTTTACATTGACTCGTTCTGAAGCACGCGCGCTTTATTGCTAATTTTAGAATTTCAATGCCGACATAAGCGCGATATTAGGGACCCGATGTGGTTTACGTCTTTGGGCGGCGCGAACGATGTCGGCTAAATTATTGGCGCATAAATTCAATTCAAGAAACAAGTTGGGAGCCGCTACGCGCGTGTTCCCTTACCAAATGTCCCGGCTCAATTGCGTGCTTCCCCCGGTGACGTTAAGTTATGAGCGGTGCCGAAAATATAAGATTCCAGTCTCGCCGAGACGTCTCGCGAGTTTTGCGAGACAGAAAACTGAAACGTCATCGAAAAGTCCGTCGCGTTGTCGGATGTCGTGATCGCCTGACGTAATCTGATATTTCAAGAATAATTGTTTCCACTCGCTAATGAGTACATCGATTTTTTCGACGGCGCCGGAGAACGTGATGATCGATCACGTGTCCTACGCGATAAGCCGCTGACACAAAGCGCGTGTACTGATAATGGATGCACTCAGATTTACAGGTGTAGCTCGTCACAGCGCACTTAACGAGCTCTTAACGAACGTCGACGTTTTAATTGGGTCTCTGCGTGATTTCACGCGCATACTTAGCAATTGACAATCACGTTGTTCTCTGCGCGTTTGACATTTCTCTCGTCGAATGACAACACGTCTTGTCTCCCTAATATCCAACTAAGGAGATATTTCATTTTTAGCGGAATCCTCTTATACCTCAAGAGGATTCTCCTAAAATCAAAAGAAAAATATTCCAATACCCAGAAAAAAGATTCCAGCAAAACCCTATTTCTTGCAATCTCATATTCTAAGCGAAAATTTTTACCAGAAGAGTATTTTTCTTCTAATATAGTGGACTGGTGAATTGTGATGAAGTAATTAATCGGGAATCTATTAGATATTATTCGAATTTTTTTTCTTTTTGAAACAAGAGGAATTGATTCAAGTCAAGAGGAATATGCTTACTTGCAGTAGAATATCCTTCTACTGGAAGACATTTATCTTAAGAACAAGATTTGTACTGTAGATAAGAGACGAAATTTCTCTAACTTTAAGAATATCGCGCTTAGAATATTTTTCTTTTAATTTTAGAAGAATCTCCTGAAGCCATATGCAAGGGTATCTCGCTAAGGATGAAATGATATATATTTTTAGGTGTCTGAAAATTCTCCGATTTTATTCATAGTTTTTTATTACGAAATTTTCACTGAGAAAAATTATTATCGAGTTGAAATTACACAGTATAAAATTCGAAACCCTCAAGCAAGTAACGTCGCGAGATTCTCGATCGTTTAATTTCCGCAACTTCCCACCGCGTATTGTCCGGCTGATTGTCCGTACTGTCTGCTTGTGTACTGTTTGTTTCTTACGTTGATTGATCGGTTGCACCGTAATCCGCGTAATCCAACAGAAATCGGCGCGATAAGTCACATTAATTGCGTACCGCTGATAAATACTTGCGTGAACTTGGCACACCATATTTAAAAATGTGACATTTTTTTTAGAGTTCTGATACTCTCTTGAAAAGTTCTAGAGCTCTTTGCAACAATTTTCAATAGTTCCGGTCATTAAATACAAAAAAATAGACTTTCAAAAAAAGGTGCGCTAAGTTCACGCAGCGCACCCAATCAGTAAAATTAACTATTTCTTTAGAGTACCGGTTTGTTTTACAATAGTTCTAGA
>NW_022639502.1:1112538-1117248 GCF_010583005.1 Odontomachus brunneus | reverse complement strand
TTAAATAGTTCCGGTCATTAAATACAAATAAACAGACTTTCAAAAAAAGGTGCGCTAAGTTCTCGCAGCGCACCGAATCAAACAAACTATTTAAATTAACTATTTCTTTAGAGTTCCGGTTTGTTTTACAATAGTTCTAGAGTTCTATATCATATATAACAATAGTTCTAAAGAAATAGTTGATTTTACTGATTAAGTGCGCTTCGAGAACTTAGCGCACCTTTTTTTAAAAGTCTATTTTTTTGTATTTAATGACCGGAACTATTGAAAATTGTTGCAAAGAGCTCTAGAACTTTTCAAGAGAGTATCAGAACTCTAAAAAAAATGTCACATTTTTAAATATGGTGTGCCAAGTTCACACAAGTGTGATAAATGGCGAATGAAGATTGATTACCGATCTTTTGCGACGGCGCCGCGACCGGTCACGTAACAAAAAGCGCACGAAATTTATCTCATGCAATATTCATCGGGAGGATTATGGGATATACCAGAAGCGTCGGTAATTACTAACGAAGCACAGGCATACGACATCGGCGAGACACCGCTCGCGTCTGCAAATTGCCGATATCGCGTCGCATTGCGCCAGATAGCGAGCGAGCGAATGTCGATAACGGTATCGATGTATGAGGATTTGATAGACACTCGACCGCCTATCGTCGCCTTCTTGCTCGCCTTGGATATTTCCTCTCGTACGGTCTTTTTGTTTTTACACGCGACACACGCGCCTGCGCCGAGACCTTCATCGAAATTTCTTCAAGATGTAACGAGATTTTATTATACGTCGATTATCGAGAAATCTCGGCCGTTTAAGGGAGCGTGCGCCCGGCGTGCAAGAAGCCGGGTTACAGCAAATTTCTGTGCATGGTTCAGTTATCGTAGATATACATTGTTATTTAATAGCACTTTAGACTTTTACGGGGAGATTTGTGAAAATCGTAAATTGATTTTTAACTTTATTGTATTATCGCTCGTTTACCGGGCGTGTTTACGTTTTCTCGTTTTTTCTTTCTTCTGACCATAAGCGGACATCTTGTCGGGGAAGTTTGAATTTTTAAAGGCGCGACGCACCGAATATGATATTAATCCGATGTCTCATGTCAAGTTCGCGGTATGCCTCTAATTTGTCCAATTAGACCGCGAGTGGAATTCTTTCCAAGCTAATTAAAATTTCTAACGATAAATGGCGTAATGTAACTCCGTATCTCTGATAAATTTCATTACATTCTGTCTCTCAATGCATATTGTATTCACCAAGCAAATTATTCGGTCGGTACAGTCAACAAGGCCGGTCAAGCGAGCCGATCGATCTGATTTGCATTTCTACCGTCGCAAAGAATGAGTGCGACAATTATTTTGATTAATTCGGGAGCTGAAACATCTTAAGACGCAAAGAACATCGTGATCACTTTGGCGATTTTTATTTTGAGCTAATTGTCCTTTTCTCACGACATTCGCTTGCTGCGCTTAATTCGATACGAGGGTCAGACGCAAAATAAACGAGAGAAGGATCAGAGATTTTTCGCGTCTTGTAGACTCTTTACGCTGCTCTTTACGCTTCTTTAAACTGTTCGCCGATTCGCCAATGTTTGATGCAACATTGCGTCATATCAAATATACGTAAGAGACACGAAAGATAACTGGTTCATTTCGTTGTCATGTTTATTACTCAACGTATATGCCGTGGCAGTGAATACGTGCCGATTCGCACGGCGCGCATCGCACGCGACGTCACCGTGTATGCATGATATTTCGAGAATCAGTCTGGCGAATCAAGTATGCGTTCGCTGATATATTCTAAGAACCGCTGACTTGTCGAGCGACAAGGTCGAATCTGCACGTCATATCATCGGTGTAATGTTCGCCTATCTACGTGATGCGAGGCACGCGTCGTCCCGGATTGTATCCTCGAACTCGAGCGACTCGAAATGAACATGACACGTCGCCTATTGCCACCAATAAAGTTGCGCACCGCGCGAATTGATCCCGAACGGCTAACGAAGGTCTTAAAGACCTCATAGAAAAGCATTGAAAGACAGTTAAAAGCCGTTAAACCACTGGACAGTAGGAAGAGAGTGTGCGATTTTATTTATTTTTTTTTTTTTAGATTGATGATAATGAGTATTGATAATGAGTATGATAATGAGTATTGATAATATCCCTCGACGCGATGAGAATCGCACCTTTATACGTTTCTAAACATAACTCATACACTGAGAGAAAAGTGTTTGGTATTTGTCACGTGGAGAAGTGGTCGCTATAAATTATGGTCAAGGGAATTATTGTTTACAGAGTCTTCACATATTGTTAATATTAATTATTGTTTTATTAAATTCTGCTCTATAATGTTAGTGATGATAATCCTACGTGCACGTTACTACCACAATTTTCGTGTTAGGACATTCATAAAATACAGGAGCTAAAAATAACTGTGATTTTGGTTGGATTTTTTTCTCATTGTAAAAACTCGTACATCTTAGATCTTGGCATTCTTGCAATCCGTTCCTCAATTTCACGCATTAATCTCCGAATTATCGAATTGGCCACGTGGATAATTGACAAAGAAAGGGACAAAACGCGGATAACGCGCCGTCATAGTCGCCGCGTCGCATTTCGGCGGTGGTCACGTTGCTTTCTCGCCAGCAAGATTGGAATCGATGAAAGAAGGAACGGTAAGATTTATCACGGAGTCGGATAAAATTTACGCCCATCTTGATTAAATCCCAAGCGTTCGCCGCCGCGGTCGAATTATCGTAAGGCGTGTATCTTGTGGCAAATTAGCGTGTGGATCTCGGGGCGAAGTTAAGTGGGAACTGAAAACTTTAACGAGGACAAATACAGCTGAAAGCACGACGCGCAGTAGGTAGTTAATCATCTCGTTCTTTTAAATCTAGCTGTGAATGTCGAAGGGCGCCGGGGTTAGCGAGGCTACATCGCGATTAAGATGTAATTACACGCGAGACCAAATTCATTATTTACGCACAGCGAGAACGCGAGAAAAGAAAACGGAACGGGAGGAGAGCTAACCCCGAAAAAATAACAGCGATATTTCAAACGTTCTCTTATACGCGAGTAAAGTGAAAAGTCGCGTTTGTTATTATTGCACAAATAAAACTTTCCATTTATCGCGACATGATAGGGGATCTTGAGAGAGAAAACGAGTTTGTTTATTGAGAAAACACGTCATCGTCACATATTACGAACGAGCGTAATTATTCGCTGAATCTGTACCCCCGCGAGAGATCTTTCGCTCTGCGCGCTTTGTTTTCGTTTCGCTACGCGTTGTACGCATCCGACGGATAAAGATCCGTCACGGATAAAGATGCTCCACGAAGCGAGTTGTTGGATAGACTTTAAGCACTCCGCTAACATACAGCGCGGAAGAATACTGACCTAGTGAGAATCGCCAGAGAAAATATACGCGCTGTACAATGTGCGCGAATGTAGAGGAAACGAGAGAGCAGGTGTAAAGCTCCACGTCCGCATGCTTAACGTTATCTCGTTTACGTTGTACGCCGCCCGCGTACGCGGTGTTTATTGACGGAATATGCATCAAACAATTGTAAATCTCACGGCATCCGGCAGGCAACCGAAATTATTTCGGGCGCATTAAAATGCTGGTCCGCGCACTACGCATACATCAGCCGGCTAACGAAAGTGAGCCGCGCCGGCGAACGATCGAATAAATTAGATCCTATCATAAATGTTTACCCCCTCCCCCTCTCTCCGTAGAAAATAACCCTGTAGGCCGTTTCTCAAGAGATTAATTCACCGGGTCCGGTGCTGTTTCAAAAAATAGAGAGTCCAATGCCATCGTCCGATTAACACTTCTCCCCTCCCTCGCCATCCTTTGCCCGAGAAAAAAATGTAGACCTTCAAAAATATTTGTTCAAAAGCCCATTCGCCTATTTAAACCGTCTCAATTATAAGATGAGGTGATTGAGATGAAAGTACCAATGTGCCTAGCCACTATTCAATACTGGTACCTAACTCTGGTGCCTAAATTTTTATTATTTTGATCTCTAAAGGCAAATATTTGAACTTTCAACGCGTAGAATATATGTGGGGAGAAAGTAGAAATATATGTACTATATTTTTGTTTTAGACGGAAAATCCGATATTAAATGCAATAATTGCGTCAATAACTGTCAAAAGTGTGCGTTAGCAAATGTGTCTCTCACAATGTATTCATATAATCATTAGGAAAGAGAAATCAACTGTTTAAAGAGCGCCAAATTTTTTATTAACATAATGTGAGAAGTGAGGTCTTGGAAAACGAAGTAGTAACACGAATCAGGCACAAAAGAGCTTACCTTTTATCACTATAAAATTGTTGATGCTAAAACAATTGTTTTTATTGAGTTCCTTTGAATATAAAAATCATAAGTTATAAATGAAAATAAAAAACTTTCCTTTGAAAATTAAGAAAATTTTGAACTCGCTAAATTATGCAGTTCTTTAAGTCTATGAATTTATATATTCAATAAATAATTATATATATATATATATATATATATATATATATATATATACACATCCTATATTGTGAACGTTCAAATACTTTTATTTAAAGACTAAAACTATAAGAATATGTTGAGAGATAGTGCCGGTGTTATCGACGTGTTATCCTTTGGTACTTTTACTTTACGTCACTGCTGCGATAGTTTCGACGACTTGCGCCTGTCGCACGTGTCATCTTGAAGAAATGGCGGG
>NW_022639502.1:1019693-1112451 GCF_010583005.1 Odontomachus brunneus | reverse complement strand
GCACACGCTTGGAGAAGAAAAGTTACGGGTGTCAAGAAGAGAGGCCACTAACCCGAGGGTTATGTCACGGCAGGAGTATAGAGGCCCGTTTCGTCGTCGCGTTGCCGGCGTCGGCCTCGTGGCGTACCGAAATAGAAATCCCGTTCGCGCGCGTTGTTGTGCACTCTGCCACAATAAACCGTTCTTCTTACTTACGTATCGCCATTTAATCCTGAAGGCTGACAGAGACACACGGATCGAGCGGCTGCGTCGCGCCGCGCCGGCATTTTTCAGCTGCGCTCCGCGACTCCTGCACTTTTCGCCACAAACGTTGACCTAGTTTACATCGCCCGTTTTTAGGGTCACCGTCGCGTTCTTTTAATATTCTTTTATCGGGATATGCGTGAGAGAAGTCTCGGTTATTTATAGCGCGGCACTTACGCGCGCTGAGCTTGTCGTCGCGTCTCTGATGCTAAATGCGGCCGTTTGCTTTGCTCGTTCTTCGAGCAAAGCGAACTTTGTTTTCCAGTTCTGTGCGTAAGTGGAAGTTTGAAGTTTCTGTCAGCGTCGCGTAAATTCAATGGACAGTTCACTGGACTTGGCCACTAGGCTGTAACAAACCTGATCGCTTCGAAAGCTTCAAGCACGTCCGCTTGCCCGCGTGTTAATCGCTGTCAACGATAGCGCGATGTCGGCGTAATTTGAGAAATGCCTGTAACTCGAGTATACTTTCGGACCCGGAAATCGGATAATGCCTTTATTCATTGACAATTCAGGAAAACAAGCTGAGTATAACAGTTGGAGCAATGCCAGCTTGACACAAAGTGGTGCGACGTACGCAGAAATTTCATTTCACCTAATTTCTCCAAAGCAAAGCCAAGGGAGAATTCGATAATGCAAAATGCGATCACGATCGATTTTTTGAAGTCGAATTGTCGCTCATTTTGACGTGTCAGTTATATCCGTTCTCATTGATAAAATAAAAGCACAGGTTGTAATAGATTTATGTCCAATTTACTGTGCAAAAAGTAATAAAATATTATCATAGTCAATTGCTGATAAATGTGATGGATATACATTGTTTTAAAAAAAAATACCGAAGTTTAAAATTGGGACATTTTCCTGTCCCTGAAAAGTCTTTTCAACACGGCTTTATCGAACTCTGTCACTGGAGTAACCATTTTGTCTCGATAAAGATGCCTAATATCGTGAAACTATATATGCATTCGGAATGGTAAAACACAAATCGTGTATCCGGATAATTAGTAAAGGCTTGTATTTTTCGGAAGCTCAGTTATAAAATTGATTACTCTATCGTTTATTTTTGCGCGAGTAATCCCGTTTGCGCATCGATGTTACCGCCGCATTCTTTGTTACATCCGACACGGTTGCCTCCGAGAAATTTAATTTCGCCGGTGGAAGCACGCCTCGTCTCGAAGGGACGGCCGTATAAAAGAAAGGGCCGAGACCAGGCGAAAGCGCGGCGAGAGCAAAATGACACACAAAGGTGCGGAGAAACGGTATGCGGTATACCGCGGCGGCCCATTCGGTGATAAATCGCCGTTCGTGGTCTCTTTGCTCGAGTAATTTGTGCCACTAAATGGCCACCAAGCGGCATAACTCTTTCGGGTGGAGGCGCCTATAGAAACAACAGCGGCGCACGTGAAACACACACGCGTCCCCCTCCTTATGTAAATCGTACGATCCTCGGCTATCCGGGAATACGGTGTTGTGGGAAGAGAACGCGAGAGAGAGAGAGAGAGAGAGGGAGGCCATGTATAAATACCAAACAAGTTGTACTTCATCGCGCCGGAAAGTACAACTGTTTCGTGTCGTCGTTTGGAGTCGCACTCGAGTACGAGTAACACCAACTCTTGAAAGTCCTATTACATTATAATTAACATCTTCATACAAAAGTCGTCTTTTTAGTGAAATAATTTATTTATTAAAATCTCGACGCTCTGATTGTCGCTGAACATAAATTTTCCTCAAACGTTAGGCGCATTTTGTTCCTCTTTTTTTTATTAAATTAAACTTGCAATATGTTTATCTCTGCAATTATTGTAATGCACAAATGATAACCTGTGATTTAATGTGACGTCAAACAAAATACTTAGCGAGATTTACGGGAGACGTCGGGGGAAACGCTCAACTTTCTCGGCGTCGCCCCGAGGACTTGGTCCTTTTCTCGTTAGTAGTTCAGCAGCTGCTATTAGGGTTCAAAGGTACGGGAAGCTGGCAACTGTGGCCCGCTTAATGTACACACTTTACGAGTAATTTGCGTCGCTGAATGGACATAGTCCGCTCTAACTCTCCCGGGTGACATCCACAGACGCGGCGCTTTCTCGCGCTATGTAAAGGGAGCAATCGGGGTTGCTTTCGAGCGCGGAGGGTGTATCATTGAGTTTTTCAGGACGCCACCCGTTCCCTAAATCCCGCGCCAGACGCACTCGCGTCTTCTATAATTGACTTTCGCACGTCAGCGATCTACCCTCGCCTTGTTGTCTCGCGCCTCTCATTTAGACATCACTCCCGTCGTGTGTCACTCCCCTTCATCTTGTTAACCCTGTTTCGTCTACCGTATTACGCATCTCGCTGTCTTTTTTTACATTTATCGCGGTGGTCGCGAGAGATCTGTTGGCTCCTTGCGTTTGTTAGATTTTTACAGCGCCGCTGTGTTGTTTCTACATATTTATTTAAACAATTAATTCTACTTTGAAAAAAGGATTTGATTAAAATGAAATCAACGAAATGTTTGGCAATCAAAAAACTTAATTGCTGTTATTTTGCTTCATTTAGTAACGAAGCAAATATATTACTCAGGGAAATAAGGCAAAATAACAATTAAATTTTTTGATTATAATATAACCAAACATTTGATTGATCTCATTTTAACCAAATTTTAATTTCAGCAAACAAATTCTTTTTTCAGTGTATCAACTTTAGTCGTGGTAGCGATTTAATTTACTTTAAATTATATTTCTTATCTCTCAAAATTATATATATATATAAACTTAGAAAATTGTAATATTTCTACCATTTCTGAGTTTCCCTTCTCATTTCGTTGAGTTTCCCACGTTATTAACAGACTTTATTATTTATGACGTGACAGAGCAAATGTAACCATTCGTAACGTACATCTTCCGGAATGTATTCAAATTTAACAGGAGCTTAATGGAGGAAGGACAGATTGTTGCAAGCGCGATATCGTTAGGACACGCCGTGTCGCGATATCACGAGCACGAACTGTCTACGATAAATCCTTAGAAAAGTGCCTCCATTTATAATTCGCTAGCCGATAGAGCAGCTACAAGTAACGGTTTTAATTGCACGACGAGAGGCCCATGACTGTGATCAATCGCGCGTATTTACATACTCATGTTTATATGAAGAACAAGCAGCCACCGTTCAGCATTTGCTAGTATAATGAATTACATAGCTGCTGGCATTTAAACGTAAATGCGGTTAGAACAACGCGGAAAGCTACCGGGAAACGTCAGGTTCGCTGCCGCATTTATTTATCAAAACGCCCAGTTATACTATTCACCGATCAGTGAACGAAATGCGGAACGGGATCTCGCAGATTAAGATATAGATCGGGTGTAATGTAAGATTCGACGACAGATTTGTTCGCGAAATTCATTTGTCTGTCGCGCTCGATTCGTTCCGCCGTTTTATTTCACGAGGAACAGTGAGTCGTCCTTTCGCTGACGATTTCTTTACGACCTTAGTAATCCTTTGTGAGATTTCCTGGTACTCGTTGCGCGCGGTAGGTAGCCTCGCACGGAATGAATATTCCTCTCGTCTCGATGGACCAATTTGTACCGCTAAATGTTCGGGCCTTTTCGGGAATAACCTGCGCACGTTAATCCCGCGCCTTTTCTCCCTCGATATATGTAAATCGATCGAGGCTTGATGGTCGGCACACTATCAAAACGATATATATCGTAGAAGGAGCGCGTCCCGCTCGGCCAGAATCTATAAAAATTCCAGACATCTTATTCCTTCCTTGAAAACGGTGAATACATGGATCTGAGACGCCGCAGGCGGTCTTGACGCCTGGCCAAGACTAATAATGCCGAAAAGACAAAAAGGATGGTGTCGGCAGAAAAAGTCAAGGGGCGACAAGGGAACGGTCTGTGAGGGGGCGACACATGTGGTCACAGAGGTCAGGATCGGTGACAGCGGCGGGTTTGCCGAAGGCAAGATCCTGAATCCGAGAATTTGAATGATATATAGTCTCTTTAAAAATATTAATTATTAAACAAAATAATATTTATATTTCTTATATACAATAATTGCATAAAGCGTGATGAACGTAAGATCAGCAAACTGAGAAACATTTGCGGGGACGAGGATAAAAATGCATAAAAATCGAGATTAATGCGTGAGACACTTGTAAAATCGAACAATTCTCGCGTGGAATATCTCTTAGATATTTCTTTCGGCGATTTCCTCATTCTCGAGTGAGTTTATTGAGAAATCCGCCACTAGTCCGATGAACAACGACGATAAAAGAGATTCGGAAGGTCGCGGAGTCCTTGGCACGGTCGAGGCAATGCCTCTCGAAAGTGGGCCCGCCGTTAACGGGGCAAGTCCCTGTAATAAACACTGATTTAGGTGACGTATCAGCGGCAACGCGCCGGCCGCCGTATGACACATGGCGACGTTTGCTTCTTATTTGTGTCTTTCTTTTTCTCTCTGCGTTCCCGAGGGAGGAAAGAGACCACGCGAGACGGAGAGTCGAGGGGGACGAGGAACCTGCGGGATTATCGTGAGGTGAGGTCCAGCGACCGCGACCGTGAAACCGAAGACGAGCAATTACTCGGGCGGGACTGGTCAGCCAGGCGGACAAGTCGGCCTGGCTTAGCTAATTAAACCGGGGACAGCGAAATAGCGTCGCGTGATGATCGCTGATCGATGCGACGATTCTGCGAGATGACAAAGTGATGAAAACATCAGCTAATCAGCCGATGGCTATCCAATCAATCCGGAGATCGTCGATAGGTATCGCTCGATCGTTTATCCATAGGAAATAATTAAGATATAGACGATAGAAATGATCAAGTAGTTAATATCTGTATCTACGATATTTTTCAAGTGGCTGAAACACCCAATTATTAACATCTCCTTGAATGATTGACATTCTGGAAAAAAGAACTTGGTTTCTCTTGCGATCAGTATTGCAGTTAAATTTTCTGCCTACGCTCTATGATTCCAAGAGAGAACTTTACAACTAAAACTGTCAACAACCGTCTCTGGTTGCAAGAAAAACCAGGTTCTTTCTAGGGTGTCAATAATTAATAATAATTGACTGTCAGTGATGTCAATAATATCCTATTCGATAAGAATACTGACAGATTAGTCCATCTGTCAACGATACAATTTTTTCTCATGTAGTTGAAGTTTGGAGCAATCTTTGAATGACATCACCAGATATATATCTTTATCGGGAAATGCGATCGTAATTTGTTATTTCAATCTGTTAATTCGGTGGCGGACGTGCGAAGTTACGAGAGATAAAAGTCGAAGGTGTCCGCGACATTATCCCATAGAGAGACGCGTCATATATCATTTACCTTTCTCATAATACGCGGAAACGATCGTGAATAATGAGAAGTAGCGTGTGCGATTGAAAAGTCGCGGCAGGAGCGCAAAAGGTACGCGAAAGGTACACTCGCCGTGGATTATGACGTTATCGGAATAATCGATGGGTGCAGTTTGCCACGTCGCGCCGACGGCCGGCGATCTTTTGTGTGTCGCTGATTTACGAGCGAACCGAGTATTCCCCGGTCGCCTCCACCTTGTACACGAGTTACGCTTTCGACATACCGCAGGGAGAGATTTGAGAAATGATGTATGCACATTCGAGCGTTCAACGAGCGACACCGGCTACACGATCGCGTACTGGCACCTTCTACTTAACTCGCGAGCGTAGGCGTCGGTGTGAGCGTGGCACTCACGTGGCGGGTTACATTCTTCCAGACATATATGTGAGAAGTGCAATCTTTATCTATGTTTTCATTTTTCAGCACTCTAAAAATTCCTACTTAAAAATGCGAATATTTTTAGTATTTTTTTCGTACTTCACCGGCAGATTGGGGCTAAATTTACCTTCTCTCTCATCCAATATATTTTGCACTAATAATTTTAGGAGTTATATATATAGTTTCCGACGCGGACACTCCTTTCATGTGAAAGTAGAACCTTTCGTCGAACAGAACGAAAAAGTCTTCTATCATTTTGCAAACAACTATGTGAAATTTTGAGATAGTAATTACTGAAAATTAACTCATGAGTGCGTGTGATGCTAAGGACCAAATCTTTAGGTTCATCTCATCGCATTACGCGCATTTATTTGCCAATTTTCTGTCATTAATATCTCGAAAATGCGCAGTTGCTTTCGGCACCCTATACAATCTTTATTTTTGGTATCATTTTTGGAAACTCCAAAAATTCGTATTAAAAGATATAGAAAAAATATTTTTTGTATTTTCTTCGTGTTTTATTAATTAGAAAAATTTGAAACTTACTTTTTTTTATAAAAAATCTCTTGTATTAATAATTTTAAAAATTATAGTATTTATATAACTGTATATATATATATATATTAGAAAAGCAAAATATTTTCATGTACAAAAATATAGAAAAATATCTTATACTTGATTACGTGACCTTTCGCTGAAAGATTAGGCGTGCCCGCGTGTGTAGGTAGAACGCGTTCAGTTCACAAAAATTTGATCGGTGTTAGATGCATATCAGGACACCAGCGCGACGACAGTCTCCGCGAAAGAACATGCTGATCGTCGCATCGCGTGGGCGAATTGACAGGCTAACAAATGAACGGAGTCATTGAATATGTTGGCCCCCTCGAGGAATGTTCGTGCGTGTTTGAGCCCGCACCTCGCGAATCCAAGTGTTATTTTTAAACGCATAAGCGTGTAATTTGGCTCAAGTTTTTCTTACAATTTTACAATTTTTACAATTTTAAATTATTTAATATGCTTAAGAGAGAGACGTGTAAATTATAATTATACACTTAATTATGTCAAATGACATGACTTAATATAGTAAGAGATGTGTAAAAAGAGATTCAGTCAAAATAACACACTTGGATCTGCAGTGCATTCCTTGTCAAAGAGGAATTTAAGCGTTAGCGGTGTAAAAGTAATATATAAGTCGTGAGGTCATTACTTATCACAAGATCTCCAGTCGGGAATCATCAAGCATTGCCGATCGCGCGATAACAATCACGGAAAGTATAGCGCGAGCGAATGAGGAAACGTACGTTACATGTACTTTTCGACGTCTAATTGCACGGTACACCGAACGACGCGTTTAATGCACGATGCGGTATCGTTTCCGGCTTAGATTGCTCGTCGAAATAAGTTGACGATCGTCGATAATGAGTTTTGCTTTGCGATGTACTACATACGTTCGTTGTTAGCGCAAGACATTCTTAGCTAAAAGCGCATCTACGCACTTGACATTTTAATATCATCGCATCGTGGGCGTCCCCGTAATGATAATAATTTATATCGATATATTAAAAAAAAAGTTAGTTAATTATAAAGAAGAGAAGTTGTGTAGCTCTTTCTTGCGTTTACGTACGCGAATCGTGCGACTTTAATTCGATGCCAACGGCAGTTGAACGATTTACCCTTTTTCATCCATCGATTTATCGTGACTCTATTAGTCACAGGACATAATAGTAGGCCATTCCAAGAGTCGATAATGACGGCTGTTCAGAATGCGTCCGCATGTGCCTTCGGAACATGGCCCAATTTATCATAATGAAGAATCATAGCAGGTTACCTATCCACACACTCCCTCAAGTCATGTGAGTCTCAACGGAGATGCACTTTTGCAACTCTCTAACGTGTAAAAAAATATCTTTTCCTAATTTCAAAATCGCTTACACTGAAAGTGGAAGAATATCTAAGAAATAAAACATATTTATTCAGCGAATACTAATAACATATTTATTTGTACTAATATAAAATATTAACAGGAAAATATATACTTTGTTAAAATCTTATCTTGTCATGAAAAAGCAATTGCTTATTCTATTTAAAAGAATTTAAATTTAAGTGAATATATTATTTTAGTACTCTCTTTCACTGAATACATATTTTTTATATCTCAGATATTCTTTCTCTCAGTACATGTAGATATTTGTTAAATCTGAAAGAGAGGAGATATGCCTAAAAAATTAATCATCATGGCGTTACGAATCGATTTCTCAAAACTTGGATCACGATGGTCGGACAACTTAGAAAGCGCCAAATGACCAAAGAGGAATAGGAAACAAAAAGTCGCGTTAATTAATTAAATTAAGCATCGAATGGAAATGATAGTTTCAGAAATGTTTGCCCCAGTTTCAAGAAATAATTCAAACGAATGTAAAGATCTACCGCGCACTATGTAACGTTACCTCAATATTTTCGCTGATTTTGCATGTAACATCGAAGCTATGATCGAGGATTTACGTCGCAAGCGGTTTATTACTGGCCGTCATTAGGAGGATTTACATATTTACATATTGAGATATAGGTTCATATACTGCGAATAATTGCTTCATTGTGCCGGAGGCACAATGTTGCGGATAACGACGCGAAATGTGCGTGCGAGGAAATTTATTGTTTTCGCTGAATCTCAAAGTGCTCATTATATGATGCGCCGTAAACTACATGCTTTCGCTAGCATAGTTTATACTCCCGTCAGCAGCGTTTGCTTGCTTTATATGACGAAGAGACGCACTTTGAGTACGTGAAAAATGCACTGTGGTGACGTTTAACTGACATCTTTTTCAGTTCGCTACGGCGTCATAGTAAATATCATTGTCAGCTATAACTGCTGATTTATTACGGTATTAGAATTGTGAAGCATTTGACGAGTTCATGCTTTTGGTGAAAGTCCATTAGAGCGCGTTATTTTGACTTGTAATTGACGTACTGTAATTGTTGATTAAAAAAATAATCATGTCCAGACGTATGATAATAATGTCAAATATTCAAATGTATGTATGTCCAAATATATATATGTATATATATATATATATATATATATATATATATAAATAAATAATGATAAAATTTGAGTGAAACGTTTCACATAAGAATTTCAAAATTTATGCGTCGAAAGTTCCGGTGCAGTATTTTACTGAGTAAGAAAATGTGAACCGTCCTGACAGTTTATCAAGTCATGATGGGTATAAATGGATTCACTGGTGCCACGAAAATTGAACGACGTGTCAGTCGTGGTAATAGCATCCGTTTAAAGAAACAGTAAACAGTCACGTACTGTTTCAGAGACGACCTCAAACGCTCGTGGTGGTAATGTACGTAAATGATGTACCCGTGCATGCACACTTCATTATTGTAGTTTACTGTCGGACAGGAATTGCCTTCCCGTGTCAGAAGGCGGAGGAGAACATTTTGTGGGCGTGTGCCGTACGCCTTCCTAAAGTCTAACTGACATCTTTTTCGATTCGTTTCGAACCTCAGCGCCTGTAAACTGCGCCGAGGTTTTGTTCGTGAACGTTTCCGACTAATAGATTCTTAATTAACGCATCCCACATGGTGATTTAGCCTTAATGAGAAGTCGCGGAACTCTAAAAATTACTTAAAAATCATCTCCTACCGATAAAAATGTTCTCCTTCATCATGAAATATTTCTAAGTTAAGATATTCGAGTGGAGAATTATTCGATATCTCTCTCCAAAGCTAAAGAAATGACGAACAACTTAGGAATAAAGATTTGTTCGCGTATTTAATCGTCGTAGTGATTTTATTTTTGTCCTATTCATCATGAAGGTACTCACGAAGGAGAAAATATTATAGTCCTCTTCTTTCTTTATATAAGTCCTTTTCAATTTTATTTCAACTGTATTTTTAGTAGTATTTAACTGTAATTTTTAGTAGTGCAGAAATAGAATGTCTATCTTGCTAAGGAATAATAAATTTTGTTAGAAATAGCAAATTTTTTAATAGCATTGAATAGCATTTTAATTCCTAAGATATAAACAGCAGGTGTGAAATAAAAAGATAGTGAATTACTGTAGAATGTCAATCTGTTCCTCGATCACAAAGTTCTATAGTAATTTTCACTATAAAATTCTCTCTGTGTACGAGAATATTTATTATATTCGTCTGAAAATAGAATATCTAAACAATTATTACCTTATACGTTCAAGTGACTGACTTATACCTTATCAGGCATTTTGACGTTTAAGTGGAAATTAATGCTTCCGAATAATTACGCTCGCGACGCGCATATAAAATGAAGCTTATTTACGATACGAGATACAACTAGATATCGATGTAAGGCCAAATGTAAGGTAAATAAGCCGGATCATCTGTCGGTCCGTATTCGGACGTGCCTCGTCGGGACATGCTGTAGACAGGTTCAGGTATAAGATAGGGGTTAATGGTCGTCGAAAAGTCATAAAATCAGGGAGAAACGGCGCGTTGCACCCAGTCGTTTTCTCTTCCGTAAAAACCTCGGGACAAGCTGGTAGCAGCAACGACGGCGGCAATGCCGACGACGACGACGACGACGACATCGACATCGGAATGGCGACGCATGCAAGAATGAGTCGTGCCGCGATAGAGCCATTTTCCCCGCTTTCATTTTGTTCTTCGTCCCCCTCCCGTCCTTACACACGCACACGGCAAAATATATACCGCATTCAAGTAAACGTTATTTGCTTCAAGTGTCTCACAAGTTCACATATCCGCAAATCTATCATAAGCTTATTATCAAATTTATTCAAAGTATATTCAGAATCTTAGTGAGTTTAACGTTTCAGTCAAAAACTAATAAATTAAAGCAAAAATTCGATTTATTTACTCCATACAGTCAAACGAAGATTTTTCTTCGGCAAAGTCTTATAATGTTCTTGTAAAAAGAGTAAATTCTTCTTTGGAATACATGATAATGAGCCTTTTTCAGTAAGCATGTATCTCAAGACTATTATCTAGAAAGTATTCCTTGTAGAAAAGAACCATTATTTGAAAGGAGGAAGGTCGATCGAATAATTGATCTTCTTAGCAGTAGAACGACACTTTTCTCTATACAGAGAAAAGACTCGTCGATATCGAGGAAGCAAGAGTCCCTCCGGATTAGCTCGCGAAATTAATGGACGAGGCAGTTATCGTGCTCGACATATGCATCGATAATCCGGTCTTCGGTTCCGGCCGGGGTATCGCGGATCGAAGATCGCGAAACGCGCTCGCGATAGACGCGAGCGTCTCTTGCATCGAGTGACGGCTCGTTCGATCGATTTGCGGCGGGCGATGATTTTTGCGGAATTATTAATTACGGCCGTCTCTGGCCGGCGGGGGATACCTGATTACGCTGAAGCACCGTCGCCACCAGGCCGTCGCGAGTCCGCGATTAGTTGACTCTCGCTCGGCCACCGACGCGACGCGACGCGACGCGACCGACCGACTGAACGAACGGACGAACGAGGGGGTAGCTGGCTTGATTTATGCGTGAATAATTGAGGAGCGCGCGAAATGAGCCGCTCTCATATGCGTAACCACGAGGGGGAAGGACAGAAAAGGGAGGAGGAAGAAAGAGATGGACGTTGTGTGTGCTTTGATGTTCACCGTCGAGGGGAAATTCAATTCACGCTGTCTAATCTGCACGGAGTAATTCATTAGGCTGATCCGTCCAGAATGTGGATATTGGTGACTTGAATATAATAACAGGTTTCGCGAAATGCGCCATCAGTTATGAACGCGATTTTCCAGTATTTATACAAACACTTGATGGCAATGCAACGTGTAACATGTAATTAATAATCGCACTTGAAACTTTATTCGACAGGGGAAATCTATATCGGGTGTCCGGTAACTGATTGAGCAAGTAGATGTAAAACAGGTCAAAATAATCATAAAAGTTATATACCATTTTGAAATTTTCTTAATATTTATTTCGTAATTAATTAAAATGTATAAAAATCAGTGCACGAGAAGCAGTAGAACAGGCTCTGTATGTAAAAGAAATGGCTTACCTCTTAGCAACGATAAGTAAACAGCTGATTTCGAGGCGGAATAAAGCTGGCCACACACACTTTTTAACAGTAACCGTAAGACGTAACGTAAGAATTGACCAATCATGTTGAGAATCATCGAATCGTAAGGTCGCCATTTTTATGAATACTCGATCGTAATTGGTCAATTCTTACGTTACGTCTTGCGGTTACTGTTACGAAAAGTGTGTGTGGCCAGCTTAACAAGCGACACGTATACGTTGCTCCGAAATCAGCTGTTTACTCATCGTTGCTAAGAGATAAGCCATTTCTTTTACATACATAGCCTGTCCTACTGCTTCTCGTGAGCTCATTTGTTTGTACATTTTAATTAATTACAGAATAAATATTGAGAAAATTTCAAAATAGTATATAACTTTTATGATTATTTTGACCCGTTCTACCCGTACACGGCGGTTGCTTGTTACCGGTCACCCTGTATATATATAAATTAGAATGTGTCTATCTCTTTGTTCACTATAAACTTTTAAACCTTTTAGCCGATCTGAACCAAACTTTGCGTAGTTATTGTCTAAGACACACACACATACAAGTGTTATTAATAACGTTCAACGATGATAACATAGTTTTGTATGCGATACATGCTCCCGTATTTTCTAATATTAAGTATCTTAATGATTGAGCTTGAACTTGATTTAAATTCCTGTTACTTAAAATTCACTCGAGATTAAGTAATTTCCTTGTTTCCTTCTGCTTGGGAGAGAAGGAGGAACTCGTAAATATTATCGCGCTCGGTAATTCCCGCGAGCGTATTTCGGTTTCGGCAGACGAAATCGCGAAATGATCGGGGCAAGAAAGAGAGGCTCGCCGGGATTTGCTTCTCGCTTCAACGGATGACCTCGCTGGGCCAAACCTCGCGTGGCTCAACCAGATCTCGTAATCGACGTTATGTTTTTTTGTCAGCCGGCAAGACGCTTCATTTCGCGAGGAAGCCGTCGCTTTAGGCGGCAATAACGCAACGATTCTTCACACTTTTATTATATTGACGCCGACGCGTCGTGCATGTCTCGCACTTATCGCGTCAAAGGACGACGCTATCACAAAGACCGGTTTTGTTTCGATTAATTGGATGAATCGAGTCGTAAATTTCGGCAGAAACGTGGTTTTTGATGGGAATACGGCATGGCCGGCTTGCCTGCTGATAAAGACTGCAGCGAGATGCAGCGGGGGATCCGCTCTTGCATGCGAGATATCCCGACGAAACCCGCGTGAGATGAGACTTGAGCAAAAAGAACTCCAGGAGCCACTCTTTTTAACTTGGTGCGAATCGGGAATGATTATCTTAGTTTTTGCATATCAATATGGAAGTAATATAAAACACCGAAATTAAAAAAAATTTTTTTTAAATTTATAAAACACGCCGTAGATTTTTTATTCATAAATGTACTTTCGTGTAATTAAAATGTTATTAATAACATCTGCAATTTTCAATCAATTTGTGTGTTGGCTTACTATGGTTATATGAATATATTTCTCTTGTCGCATTAATCTTTCTTTAAATTGTAATTGTAAATATTACACGTTACGTTATATTTTACTGCCAACTTTTTATTACTTTAAACAGTACGAAAATTATACAAAATTTCTTGGATATTATTTTTATTATTTTTATAATTTTAGATACGGAGAGATGCACAGTTTCGATATCTATTTGTATTTTATATTTTTGCTTTATCGCACGTGTAAATTTTGATTTTACAATACTTTTGTACTTATTAATCTTCTTCTTAAGTTTCCTATTTTTTCGTATGTGCCACTGTTTCGTGATTTACGCGCGCAAACGAGAAACTCGAGACAATCCAGGTGCGGGCGATGCAATTCGACGGCTCTCCTCGCAGATGCCGCGATCTAATAATGAAACCGCAACGTACAATAGAAGGGTCGAAGGGCGTGTAAACCGATGTTAACCAGATAGACAATAGGCGACTGCACCCTGCGCCCTGCACTTCGATGCAGCACGATGGAACGTAGCAGGCACGTAAACACAGCCTTCTGATTTCTAAATAGACGGGAAAAGGGCGGTAGGTCCTCGTGTCGTCCTCGTTTTTACGGATATCGGCTTTCCCGGCTTTCCGAAAAGCCGATTCTTATCGAAGGATAGGACGATTTTGTTAGGGTGCACCTGTGATCGGCGGGTTGTTCCTTTGTGACCACCTTTGGCAGATGTCAGCGATTCGGAAAAGGACGGTCTTAATCTCAAAGCGACCCTTTCTTCACTGCCGAAAACGGTCGGCGTGTTGAAAAATTCGGGAAAATGGCAGATTGAACTGAAGAACGCACACACATTTACAGTTGTACTTCAATTTCATGTGTATATATGTTGCAATATCTTTCAGAAAAAAATTGAAATTTGACCTAATCTTCTTTGTAAAGCAGGTTAACGCAGTTTCGAACCCTTCATTTTTCATGTGATAGATTCTCTAAGACGTATAGCCTCGATATTTCCTCCGAATACTTCTCAAAAGACAAAACTAGATCTCTCGTGATTTTTCACCAACTTTTGTAAAATTCTTGATACACATATACAAAACTCTCAGGGAATAGCACACTCCTTTCTCTCTTTCTTTCTCTCTACTGCTGCTGCTTTCCCAATATTGCATTCGAAGTAAATTTTCGTAATATACCTAAATGTATTGTGCATTGTGCGAATACGAATTTCTTTTTGCGCCGCGTGTTTTTGCTTCGAAGAATTAATGGAGTTGTCAGATTCCTCTTGCACGAGGAAGAGTTGTGAGGGACTCGATCGATTGCGGTTCCCGTTGCGGTCGCGCCAATTTACTATTTCACTGCCTCTGCGCTCTGCGCTCGCACACATCTTTACGGAACTCCCGCAGAAATCCTGTAGTATAATGCAACAAATCCATCGAGCGCCGAGTCCCCTAATGCGGAATCGTGAATTTATGACGATAAATTACGGGTAAATTTTAAGATCTTATTTGAACATTGCAACCGTGTGAAACCGTATTTTTATCAGTGGTATAAGTATCTGGAGCATATCGTACTGGTATATATAAGGTGTACTTTTGAAAACAGATGTCGAAGAAAAAGCCAAATTGACAGAAAATTCTATTAGAATTATACGGTTTAAACTTATTGTCGAGAAAATAAGATTAATGAGTAAATATATAATAAGATACTTTTGGACGTTAAATCTTGTTGCATTTTTCTGTATTAATTTAACATGAAGCTAACAAAAATGCTCCCTTACACCTGCCACAGTCACGTCAGGCGTGTGAGAAGAGAGTGGCGAATCATCGCGAATGAGAGCAAAGGGAGTTTAGTAAATTAAGGGGCACCTGCAAGGTATTTAGTTCCGTGCACACAGGCCGAAATACAACATCATATTCACGCGTTTACGATGTGCTACATCGTAAAAGATGAAGTTACGTGTACCTGCACGAAAATACGTCTGGCACGTCATTCCTCCCGTTCCTTCCTGCCCTTTGGCTGTACAAGATATTCTCGTGAAATTGTGCATTTTTATTAAGTGCTAAATAAACGTTCTATAAAGAGTAAAGAAATTAGATATAGAGAGATATAGACTAAAGAAATATTTTCAAATATTCTCTCTCTTTTTTTATTAGGAAAAAATGTCAAAGTAAAGTCCTCCTGTAAAATATTTCTTAAAAGAGAATATTTTCCTTTTTATCGTGTTTTCTGTATATTTTTTAAATATTTTTTGTATATTTTTTTTCTTCCTTTAAAATCTTTTATTTTTTAAATATTTTTTGTATTATATTTTCTTTTTCTTCTTTTAAAGTCGTGTTTTCTGTATATTTTTTAAATATTTTTTATATATTTTCTTTTTCTTCCTTTAAAATCGAAACGAAAATCAACAAAATCGAGCTTGTAGAACAAATATTAGTTCGATAAAGTTGAGATCATATGAAAGCGATGAATATTTATATACCGGTTTGGGGAAAGACGCGCAGTAAAGGACACCCTGTACATTCCGCGTAAGCTGCTCCGTTTATGACGTCGGTCTCGCCGTAAGAAAAGAATAGCCGTGCCGCCGCAGACGAGCAACAGGTTATTCTTACGCGGCGCGTCGCCGCGCATACGCGTTGCATCCACGTGTGCGCGAGCACGTGAACGCACGTGTGTGCATCGCGCGTGCAGTGCAGAGCGGTGTATACGGCGGAAATATACGCGCGGTAATCTCGTCGCGTCTCTCTCGAGGGATGAGCGCGTGGGAGGAACGGAGGAATAAGAAGAAAAGAATCGTCCAACCCGCCCACGAAAGCCTGGAGAACTTCGTGACCTTGACCGTCACTTTGTGCGGACGATACCGCGGTTGCGAAGATTAATTGTCGCGATGCGAATGAGAGTCCTTTCGCGATGCATTCGTGCTCGTTTAATTCGCAGAGATAATGATACCCGCCCCGGAGCGAACTTTCATACACGTGTCGAGCTCATTGCGTTTTTAGAGATGTTCGTTTGGCTCAGAATCAGTAAAAACTAGTTGCACACGGGATTACATAACTTATAAACGGGATTATAAAACATGCAGCGTTTCGAATATGGAAAGAGAAGGGTAGGGGTGTAGGGGAGCAATGTTTCATTAATATGTATTAAAGAGAATGTCGATGAAAGTCGTTTCGAAACGCAGCAGGGCGTTAAAGTTATTCGTGAAAATTCACTATTCCTTATTGGAAGTATAAATCTTTTTTTGAAATAAATAATTGTAATAAAAATGAGAATATTAAATAGATATGTAGAAAAATTTTCCGGAATTAGGAGATATATAGGATTACACGTGAATCATATATACGGAGAGAATTTCATTGTAAAAATGATTATAGAATTTTGTAATTGTGGAATAAATCGACATTTTGCAACAATTGACTATCTTTTCATTTTGTATTTATTATTGGTACTTCAAGAACTGAGATGAAAAAATTTGCTGTGTATCTAACGAAATTTACTATGTTCGGTAAGATGAACCTTACTATTCAGTCGATTCCCGTACTATTAGAAACAGTAAAACTGGGAAGAATTTATATGAGAAAAAGACTACAATATTCTCTCCGTGTATGCATAAGAAATTAGAACCAGAATTTGTCAATTTCAACTTCCGCAATCTTTCTTTGCGGGAGAAATATCGCGCGATTAATCTCCATCAACGATGGCAAACGATTACGTATATATTACATCGTATACGTTATACAATGTACACATGTTCCTGCGTTCGTATTACGAGACGCGTGTGTACATGTGTGTAAATCGTGCGCGACAATAACGTTCTTCTCGACAGACATTGGCATTAATAACTCACTATCGGCTGTCATTCGATAACGTGTAGTGTGCGACGATCGTGACTGGGAGCTCTCGTACGGTGCTGCGTATAATCGCTTGAATTAATCGAGAAGTCAGAGCACAGAAGAGCAGAATCAAACGCTCGAACGTGGCGGTAAATGCCGTGAACGATTCGTTCGTCCCGCGCGCCGTTCCCGGAGGCAGAAGACACTGTTACAAAACGGAAAGAGGCGGCCCTGGTTAACCTTTCGTATAAATTATTTAATTTTTCCAGATATCACTTCGTTACTAAACCAAAGTATCTGCTCATTTACGAACGTAGGCCGTTTCTTATCGTCAGTCCGACTTCGCCGCAGATAAAGTTTCAAGTCAACGAACGCGGTCTTTCCCGTTCGAGAAGACGTCCTCGAGCGCGCGGATCATATTTAATCGTGGAAACCTCTTCCACGATTACGCGCCTGATCTCGTAGTCGTTTCGAGAAGCCTCTGAGAGAAATTAGGAGAAAATGTAGATACCTTTACACACACACGCGTGCACATTCGAGATCCCGTTAGATTTTTCTTTCGCGGTTGAAGTTAAGTATCTTGTGTGACTTGTGTGATTCGGGATTCATCATCGAGAAATACGTTTAACTGTACGTTATTAAGCTTCCCGCGCCTTATCCTCGCGATAGCGCAATCGTTGCTCCGACAATTACAAACGCAACAACTGTCTCGTATCTGTATTAAGCATCGTTATTTGGAGCTCTTCTCAGATTTTAGTACAGAATTGAGTGATAGTTTCCCAGTTGAATCACTATTGCAGGTACAATGTCACATGTGTCGTATGATTGAACTGAAAAACTTAAATCTAATTCTGAGTAAAAATCGGAGTATCTTGTGTGAGACGAACTTTATGTAGCGACTATTAATACGGGTCTTAATTAGACAAGACGCTATGTGTCCAACTTTAATGTGTCTCGGCGTATTAAAGTTGTACCAAAAAGACATGTTCGCCAACATAGATATATGCGAAGATGCACTCGAGATTTCGCCGGATATTAGACGACTTTATTTGTCTGGATGCGGGAATGCCGCGTCGCTATAAAACGTCGGCTACGTAACGTACTGCCCGCGGGAGCGTTTAAAACACACAAGGGTTAATTTGTAAAGAACTCCGCCGCTGTTTCTTTCTGGAGTTCTACGCTATTTACGATGCCTTTACGACGTTTTGCCGACGGAACCGGTATTTTACGCTTTTCGTCGTTGCATTCTCGCGGATTTTTACGGGCCCTTAACAACTCCATTAGCCTCTCCGTAAATGGAAAATAACACTGGTCGCGTGTACCTTTGCCGTCGCGGCGCGGTTACGCAATAAAGCGCGACATCGATTTTCATCGCGTGCAAAATGAAGCTGAATACGTTCGGACAGATAAGCGACTTTCTTTCCAGCTGATTACGACAATTAATATTGAACAATGGAATTTCAAGCCGTGGCTTCTTTCACGTTATACGTTCAAGTATACAATCGCATCAATTAACTTCTTAAGTGGCACGCACGGAGAAATATTAGATTCCTTTTGATTTACTTAAATTATAGTATTTTTTATTTAAATCGTATCAAATACAAACCAAAATTAGATATATTTTGTATTTCATTTTTCACAAAATTCTTTAAAGAAAACACTAATAAAAAGAAAAGAAATCTAGATATGCTTATTTGAAAAAACTTCCACCATGAGTGGAATCGTGCAGTCATTTTGAGTCATCACTGAAGAGGTTAAAAGGTAAATTGCGAATTAATTAAACGGTTTTGCATATTCCTAAGGACCGATTGATTTTGTCTCACACGTAAAAAATTGTTTCTAAAAATAATGTTCTCCAAAAGATGGGCGTCGACGGATATCTTTCTGCAATCTCTCCCACACAAATCTATCCGCGCACTTCAGCCCAACTAATCTACTAGTAAAACTGCAAGGTTAATTACTATCCTCCCACGGCGATCGTGCGAAAATCGTGCGCGAACAACATTCATTCGACTTCCTATTTTTCTCATAAATCTCGATCTGCACGGCGCCACGCTCTGCCGAAGGAGGGACGATCGGGAGGATTATTGATATCGTTCTTTTTCTTTTGCGTAGGCGTAGGCGGCGCCTCTCCAATTATCGTGGTACACAAGTATACATTATGTCAACGGGAACGAGTCGGGATTTATATATCTCCCATGAGCCCGGAATAACTTATCGGAAGTATGTAAATCGAAAAGCAGCACGTGGGTATTAGAGAAAGAGAGAGAGGGTGGGAGGGAATCCTGGATCGTTTGTTTAGTGATTCTAAGGTGGACAGGAGGGCGAGGATGGGGGTTGGTCGAACGGCTTAATCTTCTTAATAATGAATAGCTTCCATGGGTCGAATAAGAGAGAGGAAGAGAGAGAGAGAGAGAGAAAACGATCACGATGAGAGAATCCTTAATTATTTATTTTTCATATCCGGACAAGTGGAGGTTTCGCCGCTCGTGCGCGCGCGCTTTATTGTGGCCGAGGCATTAATAGTTCGATAGGGATCCGACGTGACGATGCACGATGCCTCCCTTCGCGCCGGGTCTCTTCTCGATGGGATGGAAGAGAGGCGCAGATCCACGATAAGCAGGTATCTTCGGCGCGATATCGTGTCCTGATCGCGCGGTTTCACACGACGGAAGGAAAGTGAAACCAGTTTGACGTTCAAACTGGTAACGCGCCCCGACAGTGGCGGCGGGACCATTCCCCGATGTCTCGATATCATGGGACTTGGATACATCGATGTCACTGTGTAGCACCACGCCGATCCAACAGGGACAGACGAATGTCCTGTGCCTGAGAATGTAATATCTTCTGGAAAGGCGCGCGCCTTCGAGATCTCATCTTCGTGCGTGTTGCTTTCAACATGTTGCATGCCGAAATTCGCATAGTGTCCCGATGTGTGTTGCGACATAAACAAAGAATATGGATGATAAAAATATGAGAAGCTGAAAGTCGATTTTTCAAGAATAGTTAGATTTAAATTTAGCCTCTTTAGTGGTGATTTAAAATAATTGCGCGATTCTTTTCAAGATGGGGAAATTTTTAAAATAATCATATCCCTCTTTAAATTTCTCTTCTCTTTATTATTATCTTCTTTGGGAAAAGGATTTTTAAAACAGAATAAAAAAATACAATAGTTTAAGTAAATCAAAAGAAATTGAATATATCATCACGAAATTTTTTCGGCTATACTATTTAAGGGGTTGGGCAATCTAACAATGTATGTTGAATGTGTTTTTTTTAGCAGAGTTTAAATTTAAACTAATTTAAATTACTATTGTAATATCAAATTGCACCGCACAACTCGAAGTGCAACTCAGGAGATGACATTCGCAAGTTTCTCCAATCGTTCGACACACACATATAACAACTAATTTCACTTAATTCGTTTATTTTATTATAGCAGTTACGATTGCCGACGTGACATTAATGGTTAGTGTTTGTAAATCTGCTTGGTCGCACGGTACGTTACGACATCTAAAGAGCCGTGTCATTTGATTTCGCGGAGTCGCTACGCATGTTCGAATTACACGTTTTAGAGTTAGTTAGAAATTTCCAGCTGGTTTTATCTCTTCCGAGATTCACTGCTCCTTACACGGTAAGAGTTGTACATAAACCGCGCATAAAATGCCACACGATGACACTCTATTGCCGCGATACGTGTAATATTACCCTTAATTATAGTAGGTAATTTATCGAAGTGACTTAATCAGGCACATTTTCAATTAGTTGTTCGGAACGCATTGCGTCAGAGATTCCTACACGGAAAAAAGAGATGTGGTGCACCTAACAAAAAATATTTAGTTGTAAGCAAATAGCTGCATCATTCTACATATCTTTGTATAATAGTAATATGTATGGTTGATTTGACTTACTTTGAAGTTGCGCGTGATCTAGTTGTGGCAACCAGAAATTAGTAAGGGGATCATTTTGCATAGACAAGCTAAATATCGATATAGTTGCATTAATCAATGCTATATTGCAAAGCAGCGATGTTAGAAAACAAAAGCAATTCACTACGCGCACAGCTAGAGATGTATACATGTGAAAACTGATTCTGAGTGTATAAATATACATTTGTAATTGTCGCGTAAGCCGCGTTTGTATTAACCATGTATTATCACCGCTGCAACATAAGTAACTCAGCCATTGCTCTTTGGTTACAACAACCACATAAATATTTGTTCCGTATTTTACTATTGAATCTGGTTGGCACAACCAGATTTCTGTATGGATCAACCATATTGTTTTTTCCGTGTACGAAGCTACAGTCACTGTCGTGTTTATCGTGTCGATTTTAACGTTACTCTATTTTTCACACGGCACATCGTAGGTATCGTTGCACCGATAAATCAACGGCGAGCAGTGCGAGAAGTCTGTGCGGAGTTCAAAGTGACCGAGATGCGCAATTAGCTCATGCTTTTTCCAGCGCGTGTGATCGCGCGTGCACGAAGGAATCGCAAGGTCGAATTTCCGTCTCTTGTTGCTCGCACAGCGCGCCACGTCTCGTTCTCTCCCATTTCCCACGTGTGTCTCACGTCGGACGGATTTGGACGCCTAGGGCGGAGGAGGGACGCGCGCTGACCCGGAATCCGGCAGTAGGAAGCAATGAACTTTTGCGAACCGCGCTTTGCGGCTTTCAGGTATAGTCGCCGCGAGTAGCCCATTTATCTCCCTCGACTCGGCCGCACCGAGCCGCGCGAGTTATATTTAGCCGACCGCTATTTCGGTGCACCCCGTGGGCCCATTACTATCTTCTAAGGTGTTCCGTCATAGACACGGCTCCCATGAATCGGCGGCGGTGTCGCGACAATTGCACGTTGCATGTTATTCTGCGAACACATCTATACATGCAGAAGAACAAGAAAAAAAATAGCGAAATTTTAACGAAAAGAGGAAAAGGTAATGCATCGACTTGTCGTCAAACCGCAAATGACGCTACACGTCCGTTCTTTCATTCTGTTTCACGCGACAAGCGTTAAACAAGTTTTCGAGCGACAATCAGAAACTTATGAAGTTTCCAATTAAGACATCCCTCCGGTTAATCATGAAAAGAATCGATGGCACGCGGCTGAGGCACATGACAAGGGACGTCGCCGCGAAGCGTATAGCATAATCTATTCCACCGGAGATTGCATTTCGCCCGTCGTATATTTATTGCTCTATTAACTTGCAAGCACACCCTCCAACGTTACGCAGCATGAATCAACCGTGCACGCGTGACACGCCACATGCGGAAATATCAGACACGATTATTGCACCAATGATATGACGCTCTGTCCGCGCGTGAAGACTATGGGCGCGGATATGAAGAAGTATTCACATAAGACTCAGACTCTTTGCCGCAGCTTAAATGCGTTTCATGTATTCACGCGCTCTCGAATTGATCTTTAGCATGTGGAAATTGAGCTATTATGCTCGATGGAATATTTGACTCCAACAGCTCGAGTGTTAAAGTTTACATTGAGAAAAAAATGTGGGAAATAAAAATTATTTATTTATTCAATAAATGCTAATAGCATATTTACTTAAATCAAAATTCTTCAAAATTGAATAAATAATTGCTTTTGTGGAAAGTTACACTGAAGAACTTATTTTTGTATTTAAAACTAAAGTATTTGGTACACATACGATTTGGTTGGCTCACAAAACATTACCATGTTTTTTAATTGTGTCAAGTAAAATGTATGAGAAAGCAAAACACATAAGTGGCAAATTGAATTTTCTGTTTGTAATCACCAAACATTTGATTGATTCTATTTTAATTAGATTTTCGTTGGGTGTCCCAAATTTTAGTTTCGACAACAAAATTTTTTTTCATTGTTCAGATTTCAGATTTTAAGAAAATGTATATTTTCTTATTTATATTTTATACATGTTAGTATAAGTAGATGTATGTTATTAGCACACCACTCACCGAATAAATATTTTTATGTCTCAAATATCTTTTCTGACAGTGTATATTTAACGTAAATATTTATTAAACTGTAAAATATAAAATATTACTAGATTTTTGTTATAGTAAAATTCATTGTTTTTTATAAAGTTTTAGTTTCTAAAATTGATAACTTTGTGTTTTATTATCAACTTGATTGGAACAAAACGTTGAATTTATTGCAGAGAGCAAAGGGTTAATATTACTGTGGCGATTGCGCGTGAAGATATTTTATTTCGGTCGCGAATCCGAAAGATTAATTATGATTCGGTCTTCGATTCTATTTGTCTATCGTTCTCGTTGTTAATTTAACGTGAGAAAAATGTTGTCGACTCTAATTCGCTAGTAATAAGCAAATGCCGTTACGCGATTAGACGGGGTTCGACTTCTTAAAGATATTCAAAGGGATGACTCGTTAAAGCACAACGCTGATGGGATTACGCCGTTTAACCTAACTGTATTCGGTTAAAGGACGCGGCCTTAGAATTTCAAATCGCTGCAAGTCCGACTCGAGACCGGGGGTGTTCTCGCCCTATTGTCTTGTTCTCGGAGGGAAGCTGGCACGACAAACACGAGTCTGCAAGTCGCGAGTTGCCTCCGCCGTCTCGACGCTTCACAAATTCATGTGGCGCATATATGCATTATTTATGGCGCCATGAATTATTATCGAATCTTCGAGACTACGTTGCCCTATTAGGGAGCACCCTTCATCCGTAACCGGTCCGCGCGACGTGATGTTCGTTAGACCACACCTTGATTCTCACTTTGCGACTTCCTCGGTCACGTAACATCTGCCAGGAAATAAGGAATGCCGAAATAATTTCGACAGCCGCTAGATGGCTAGGCTACTAGATAGTTCTCTCGCAGTTAAAATGCTTAGCACCAATATATATATAGAGGTGCATTTTCGACGCAAAGTTAAGATCATGCTTCACAGGATCACTTCTGTAGTAGCTAATCTTGCACTTCTTCCCTAACACGGAAGTAGATTCAACCACGATGAGGAGCAAAAGCTCCCTTCCTTGAGCGTGAGGACGACATGAGTTCCTAACTTGCTTCGAGAACTCTGTCATCGATGATCGTTCACCTTTTGCACTCAGTGCAAAGGGCAGGGGAAGGGGAGCATTCTGAGTGGCCTTTATAAAATTCCGAAAGTTAGTAAAAATTGTATTTTTTTAAGGAAATTATCGAATGGAAAGAAGAATTGTTCAGGAAATCGAACTTTATAAATAAACCCTGTGATAAAAACCGTTGTTTCCAATGCTCAAAGAACAATACTGAAAAAGGGTTAAAATTTGCCAATGAGCGAAATGTCTGTCTGCTTCTCTTACGTATGTTTACACACCCTTCGCTGGGTGGTTCCGATAGATCGGGCGTTTTTTCAAGGCAAATCCGAAACAGAACGATTGGTAATTTTCAATAAAAAAACCTTAATTAATTTAGTTGATTGTTTTTATTAATGTCTGTATCTTTAGCAATTGAAGTTCTTAATCAACAACCCACCTTCGATCTGTTCTCTCGTAGCTCTTACCAACCGAAAATCTATTGTTATCCTATACTTCTAAAAATTTAAATTAATTTTTTTTACTTGCGATAAAAATTTATTCAATTATATCACGAATAACGACATTAAAAAATGCGTGCACGCACGTATGTAAATATGTATTACATATATAGGTTTGCACGCACGTTTCTGTTGTCACCGTCAACATTAATTTAATCCAAGATACATCGCGTGAAGATTGCTGAATCGGGATTCGTTACTGATTAAGAACCAACTGCTAAACATACAGATATTAATATAAACAATCAACTTAATTAATTAAAAGATTTTTTTTGACAATTTCCAATCCTTCATAGAAAAAAGTATTTGCTGTATTAGGAGGTTTTTGTGTAGGAAAATTATATTTTTTCACATATTTCACTGTAGTTTGGACAATTTTAAGCTTTATATTCGAGTTTAACAGACCAAAAAATATCAAGATAGACCGATTTCATACATTTCCATCATGGCCAAATTTTGGCCATTTTTCAGCATTCTTTCAACCCAAATCTTTTGGTCGTCGCGGATAGGAAAGCACCGTCTCGAATGATCCGCGATAATGCACAGAATGCATTCGCGACCTTTCTGTTTTCTTTATTGTCATGCGACCAGTGCATACGAATGCAGTCGTGTCGCACACGCACGGAGCCACAACGTGATTGATGAATGATTTATGTTCGCGTCACCCATTACAGTAGATTTGTGTGTACACTGCTTGATGTCCCTCGCTAACAAGCCTGTAGGAAAAAAATATTTACTAACGCGTGTTTGTTCCATCGAGTTTTCGACCAGCGTGTTCCAAATTAGAAAAAAGAGTATCTAATATACTTCGATCTTATGCAAGAGAAATATCCGCGAAGTATCCACGTTCGATTTTGAGGAAACTTGGGATGTTTGTAGAGTAATCACAATTAAAAAACATTATGTATATATCCGTAAGCTACCTTATCGATCGTCAAAATATTTTTGATCAGTATATCATATGGTCAGCAGAACACGTAGTATTTTAAAGTGATCTCGACAGCCACTAGTTGGCTACGCTACTAGATAGTTCTTTCGCAGTTAAAATGTTTACCACCAAAATATATATAGAGGTGCAAAGTTAAAGATTAGTGTCCCTTAAGGATAGAAGTACTAATCTTGTACTTTTTTTCGGCTCTTGGAATTCAACCATGATAAGGAAGGAAAGCTCTCCCTTCCTTGAACCTGACTTCAAGGATGACATGAGTTCCCGACTCGCTTCGAGAATTCTTATCGATAATCGTTTACCTCTTGCACTCAGTGCAGGGGGCAGGCGAAAAAAGAGAGCATTCTAAGTGGCCTTTATAAAATTTTAAAAATTAATTTTAGAAAAAGTTTAGTTCTAGAAAAAAAAATATATTTTCTTGAGAAAATTCTCTAATAAAAAGAGGGATATTGGAAAAAAATAGTTAAGGAAGTCGAACTTCGTAAATAAACCCTGATTAGACCTGCCGAAACGCGACATATGCATTTAACCCTTCCGTTAATACGCAGATACCTGAGATTCTATTTCGAGTTGTGCACATATCGTCGAGCGTGTTAAGACACTATATCGGCATATTGGTCAGATAGGTATTAAGGATCCTTCTTTTTTGCTTAGAGACTCTCTAGAATACAATAGAGAAGAATGTTTGAGACTTAGCAGTTAGTATAATGGCATTTCGCAGTGCCACGTGCTAAAGTAGTCGACTAACTGATGGCGGAAAGATGAAAAATTGTGCATTAAGGAGTTTATTCCCTTAAATCAAAATGCTTAAAATTATACAAGAATTTAACATAACATTTTTCGCAGTAAAACATTTATAGTTACAGTTTTACACATGCGATTTATCTGCACCATTCCTTGAAATCAATTTGAAATTAATATTTATTATTTAGTGAAATAAATATATGAAAACATTTTGTTCAATAAATAGCAAATTTAACTTTGTTAACTTCTTTGGTCACTCTACAAATATGTCATGTATCATAAAAATCGGGTGCACTTTGCGAGTGAGATTCTTTCGAATGGAATGAGGAAGTCTTGAACCTACGCGCATTGAAATTCCAGTCTGCAGCAGTTGGCGCAGTCTGCGAGCGATAAGAGGCGTCCTGCCGTGCCATTAATTAAAGTTTGGCGCGTTATCGGTGCGATGGCCGGGAATTTCGATGAAACTCCGCACGAGACCGTAATTCGCGTGTATATCTCGCCTGCCACGTGTCAAAGCCTCACGAGACGTCATGAAATCTCGCTCCCATGCTCGAGAATTCCGCGCGGAAATAATGGGCGAAACATTTTCAAGATCAACGGCGTTAGTTAAAACTAACACGGGCGATTCGGCTCCTTCTATTTTCGTCTCTGAAGAAAGACGACGATTCAGTTGGGTCTCGCTCGAGTCTAAAGCTTGATCTATACAATGTGTTCTTTACTTCTTGTTTCTTTCTTTTTATCTCTTTTTTTATTCAAACTTTAAATCCTAAACCAGAAGACAGAGAACGAGAAACAGGAAAAAGCACATTACAGCTTAAGAGCTACAACGTTAGCACAATCGATCTATCGAAGATGGTTTATTTGTCTTCAATCACGACACTTCTCGGTTTCCCGGTGTCTGATCCATTATGTGTCTGACTTCACGCAGAATCTGTGATACGCGGGGCGGCCACACCAGCTGCTTGGATTCTATTCTAGGTTGACCTATAGAACGGTGGTTCTTCCCTGTTGTGTGCGTGAGTGTGTACGAAACTCGGTCTCGGGATTGTGCGTCGTGGCTCGGCAGACTCTTCGTTTTCTCTGGGTGGTCGAAATACACCGGCGATAAATTCGAACGCGGCGTCTCGCCGTACGCGGAAGGGATCTGGAAGAGCTTCGCAATTTCTTTTTTTTTGTTATTTCACTTTTTTTGTTGAATCACCACGTGAGAAATTCGATCTGGACGCATATTCGCGCGACTAGGTCACGGCAAAAGTTCTCATTGGCGACGCCAATTTAGCGTTGAGGCTTACATGAGATTTTAATGCCTAATTTTATAATGAAGTTCAAGAGGAAACGCACGTAAGAAATTTCGTACGGAGTAGCACTCCTTGTTGTTCAATGAGGCTTTGTGAACGTTTTAAAAATAGCGTGATTGTGCGAGTGAAATGTCGCAACGAAAGTTCCGGGATATTTCGATGAATGAAAGTGGCATCAAGGTGAGGTCAACGAAACCAAGAGTGGATGAGCTTTCGCTTTTCGCTGCCAAATGCGTATCGTCTCGCGTAACAACGCCGAGAGATAGTCGTTCGGGTTCAACGACACGACGACGCTTCGCGGATTAACGTCAACGATTAGATTATATCACGAAATTGGACACATCAGCGCGGCATGATCGGTCGGCAGGAGCAAGTGAATCGAACTGGTCACTGCTATTAGTTTACGTTGGGAATCTCGGACCTACGTACGATCGCATGAGTTTGACCAATTATCGACGCGATCAACCGCGTGAAAAATTAATTCGCCGATTTGTAAACCGAGGACGATTATAGCGGTGAGTTTTGCGTTGAATTAGCGTGCGCGCGAGAACCTGAACGAGCAGCAACCGGTTTTGATTTCTCGCTCGCATTTTTGCGCCGCGCAGATGTAATCGAAACGATCGTTTCTCCTTTTGTTCTTACGGTATACGGTATACCCGGTCCCGCGGATTATTTTATCTCACGACAGTTTCTACTCGTACGTTCGCGCGAAAGAGAGAGAGAGAGAGAGAGAGAGAGAGAGAGAGAGAGAGAGAGAGAGAGAGATGTTGTGAGTTGTAAAATTTAGTCAGATGTGTTTCTATAGAAGTAAAACGCGGGTTGTTTACGTTCCAGTATATCGACAAGTTATCAACGATGTAACGGGTACTTTACGACTTTACGACATCCGTAAAATCTAATGATTGGAACGAGTGACAGGCGTTTTCACATTTTTGTCAGATTACGCACCGTTTATGATAGATGTACTAATGAAACCTCAGAAAAGCTGGAGGATTAATAGTTGTCAATTTTGAAGTTCTTTTCGGATTTTAGCTTCCATAGTTTTAGAAAAAACTTTTTTATTTTAGAAATTAATTTTTCAAGAAATTTTTCAAGAGATATCGTAATTTCATTTTTTTTAAATATTGTATTTTTTATTTAAAAAATGTAACATTGAATTGCACACGTTCTCGTTTTCGTTAGAAGATGCGTTTGCGTGGAGATTTTTAATAATTATTTATGAATGAGGGTTACTGATTATTCGCGGCTTCAGCGCAAAAGAAATTTCTACAAAACTCTTATCACAAATCGTAATGATCGGTATTATTTTGTGGCATCTTATTCAACATCGATTTAATCTCTTGAGAAAGAAATTCCGGCTCATAGTACTTCGATCAGCCTTAGCTTCGTACTTTGACAGCACGCGACTGATGACGGTATAGTAAACGTGACGAGCGATTCCAGGAGCGATCAATCAGGACCACTGTGACCCTCGACCTCCCTTGAGGCAGGACTCACGAAGTCATGTCCGATCTCTTCCTGATAGTCCATCGTACTTGAGAGATAAGATATTTGAAGAGTTCATGACACGTCACGACGAACGGACGGCGCTAAGGTTTAGGACCCCCTCAGCGCTGCACTCTCCTCAACTATTGTCCACCTTGTTATGCAATCAGACGCGAGTTAGAAGCGTCCATAATGCTGACGTCTCAGTAACTGGCGTGACGAATGTTTAGGAAGCAGGAAGACGCGATTAACCTTGCGTATCGGGAACGTTGATCACAAAGATATGAGTGACGACACTTTTCTCCCCCTTGTTTAGAGGGATAGCGATTTGAAGAATCTTTCTGGCAAAACTGTAATTTGTTTAACAGGACGAGAACCAAACGATAACTCGGTAACGACATTTCTGTTATCACGACCAAAAATATTCGAGTACGTTAAAATTTAATTGAAATAACTAAGAACAATTGACTGAATAAAAATTTCCCTATCTTATCATCAATAGATCGATAATTATTAAAAGTTTCCGGCCAGCTGAATCCGTATCTAATTATGCATTTTTCATTATTGTTGATTAGTTGAAAAAGCAGAAATTTGTTTTTTGGATTAATTAACGGCGATAAAAAACACAGCTAGAAACGAACATGGCTGGTCGAAAACTGTAGATCTATCGAATGATAAGGCATTCGTGGACCTAAGCGTGCAGGTGACGTCGTTGCAGAAGCGCGATAACGTTCAGGTTGATGCGCGAATTTTCGGCGCACGTTATCGCCATCTTCGATCTTTCCGCGTCAAGCAGCCGCCATTGACACATTGATCGACGTCGCTGCTCGTTTTGTGTGTCTTTTGCCCGTCAAAACTGAGTCTTGCGCGTAAATAAATATCGGGAGTGTTAAAAACAGCGACGTGCGATCGTCAGAACGTATCGTCAGAACGTGAGTGCGTTATTTAGGTATAATCTCCTCGTTCCTCGATACATCCGGGTGCTTGTCGGGACGTGTCGAGTCGGCGTTTCTCACACTTGTAAGTGCCATCGACTCACTCAGGTAGTAATAGAATCGTTGAAATTATTAATCAGAAATTAGAAACTATCGATCTAGTGAATGGTAAGACATTCACGGAGGCTCTAAGAGATGCTTAATTTAATTAATTAATCTTTTATTTAATTGATAAGATAATCGATCTCGATTGTTTTATCTTTTCAAGATACATTAAAGTCTCAATAATAAAGTCATTATGTTAGTGTTGAAGAAAATAAAACGCGGTATGTTGTATGGCTGTAATCCCGATGCGATTTATTCGATGTTGCAAACGTATACAGATGACGACCTGACCTTGTTGTCTTGTTTGCGTTTCGTCTTCTACTTCTTTCTCGCCTTCTTCATCTCTCTCTCTTTCTCTCTCGCTCGCTCACTTCTTTTCTTCTTTATTACTTTCATTCTCTCTTTCTTTGCTTCTTCTCTTTTCTTGCCACTTATTGATCTCTACTGCCCTTTGACTTCGAAGACCTCCCGTAGGGCCGCCCGTCGATTGTGTCATTGACTACGACATATCCTCTATTGACTGATAGAAACCGAAAGTTATGACGTGTAGTCGTCGACGACGGTTCGAACATATCCACGATGTTGAGAATGCGACTGAAATATCTTTAAGACACGTCGCGGAAACAATGTTGTAAAATATTTTTAGACGACAAACAGGCACGTTGATGACGCGTAATTTTATTTTAGCATGATATTTCGTGATACTTCGTACTATTCAAAAGCCAAAACCATAAAACTTGGTTCCACCAAATGTGTGCGCTCGATGGGTTGAATATTAGATTCCAAAAGCTTTGAGCTGTAAAAATTTAGATATAAGAATATGATGCTATTATAGACATATTATTAGCAATATAACGCACGCGGAATATTTTCTTCGAACTAGAAGTTTAAAAGCGCGTTGGTAGAGCTTCACGATTAGACGCGAATCGCGTTTGAAGCATTAAACCGGTGGCACCGGTGTCATCGGAGAAGATGCGGCGCGAGACACACGTACAATTGCAAGGAAGTAAAACTTCCTCGTCCTTGCTCGCGCCGAGCGATTCGAGTTCGACGCACCTGTCTCGAGCTAATCGTCGCTTTAAGTGATCGCGCCACGTTCCACCAGGTACGTAGACCCGCGTAAATAAGGCACTTCTTGTTGTCTAGCGCACCTGCCCGCGGGGTTTGCACTTCGCTTAATCGTCCTGCGCATCCTCGGCGGCTGTCTCGGCCGGTGAGCGCGAATCCATCCGGAACGACGCTCGGCGTCGTAACGCCGCGCGTTCTTAACCAGCGCGCCGGCTACTTAGGCGCATTAAGGATAAAGAGTCCTAAGGACTCTTGCCGCGTAGAGATTTAACGAATTACTGTGCTCGCTCGCGAATAGCGGTTTGTCGTGCCTCGAGGAGTCGAGTCGACGAGGAAGCTGAGGTAGAAAGACGAATGAAGGCGCGAGAATGACAAGTCATCGGGTACATGAAATAAAGCAGCAGATATGTTCGCATGAGATAGATTAAAGATCAATTTTCGGGTTAAATTGCTCGACTTAAATCGTCGTGTCTTTTTAAGTGAAATCTATATTCTGCTGATTATGCAGTTTACTTTGTTTGTTTTCCGAGTTTGGACCGCGTCTTCCTTGTGTTTGGTTCCGACATTTCGTGAACGTTCACTTCTTTAGGGAGCGAGGCGACCTGAAAAGTTACAGATCACTCTGTTCCCTGACGAAGTGAACGTTCACGAAACGTCGAAACCAAACACAAGGGAGACATAGTCCAAACCCGGAAAACAAGTATTGGACAGCACCACGAAAGCTTAAAATACCAGATTATATAGTTTATTGATGTTTTCTTAATTGGACCTTCAGTTAAATTTCGAAGTTTAGCGTCAATTTCTTCGTAGTTTTGAGCTGATAGATGCCAGAGATTTTCCAGGACTAAATTATCCGCTCGGCAGAGAAAACTCGTCGCTGGGTTTATCTTACACGACGAACACGTTCCTCGGCATAATTTTCTAATTGCGCGTTCACGGTCCCCGGCAAAAACAACCGCGAAGGATCCCTATCGTAAAATTAACCGTTTGCCGATGAATCATTAATCATATTCAACGTCCGTTTCTTGCTCTTTCGCGCACGACGCTTTCCTCTTTTAATTGATCGCGCGGGACAGTTCTAATCGATAGTAGTTGACAAACGTGATCTGTTACTCGCTCGATCCCCGTTGGTCACGCATTTACTCGCGATTATACGGAGTGCAATTAGAGGAAAATGGACACAGCGGGTCATTCGCTTATGAGACTTAGAGTTGACTTTTCCTAGTTTATAATATAGAATTTTGTCGTTGAGTCACACACCACACTGAAAATAAAGTGTTTCGCCAATTTGTCACAGTTATTAATTGTGTCGCAAATCACATGTGTACTCTCTCGACATTCGCGTAAAAGAAAAAAAAAAAAACAGTCGATTCCAAATCTCCTGTGTACATGCATTTTCCGTCGGTTCTTGGACACCCTGTATTGCTTTTCGCGGACTTTTTCCGTTGCATTCCGCCTTGTGCCGCGACGCGGTAACATCACCACGGCGACGTGGTCGACCGGCGCTCTTAGGAGCTGCAAAACTAATTATCCGCGGCGGAAGGAAGAAAGGGCGTCCCGCAGGCGAGCGCGAATTCTCCGTCCGTTCGTTCTTTGCGACTATCATGGTGCGAGGGCCGACGAGGCAAAGGTGCGGACTGTATGCGAGTAAAAGGGCCCGGCATGTCGCTGGCGCGATAATTGATTCGACGGTCCGGGACGAGCGCGCAAGTACCGTCGCTAAAAGCTCCATTAATGGCACGAAATAAAGTGCGACTTCCTTCTAAAAATACATTTGACGCATCTCGTCGAGGCTGTCAATATGCCAATGAGAATGTCTCGAGAAAAGCATGTCGCTCTCTCTTTTTCTCCCTCTCGAAATATTGAAAGACCCGAAATTAGATTTAAGAGCAGAGAAGTCGTCAGTTGTATCGATTCGAGTGTTTTGACTTGATTAGATTTAATGGCGTACTTTACGAGACAGTGTTGGCATCTCAGAACCGCGGCCAGCACTCGTGTTAATTTGCTTTTACGATTAGTGAGCCTTCAACTGATCGAGATTTATGGGGAGACCAAAGTGTCCGGATTATTAAGCATGAGATGGGTTAAAACGAGTCGAGTCCAAACCGGCACTCGACTTGCTTTCGGCAGCTTTACCCAAATTTTATCAAATATTAAGGTGTATGGAAATTAAAAAAGAAATAGATGAATAATTAATGAATCATTGATAAATAATTAATAAATCGCGACATCGAACCGGCTTCACACTGGCCGAGAGTTACGCGTGAAAAATCGACCGAAGATGTCGAAAACCATTTTCTGCCTCATCCTTTGAGAGACAGGAAGAGAGATCATCTCTCTTCTGAAAGGCGAGACTCACCTGGGATGAAGCCCGCAACGGACACCGACTCTATCTAATCGCCGTGCGGCTATTGTCGGGAGATCCGGAGAGATCGGATAGTCTCGTCGACTGTTTTATTGATAAAATCCGGAGGCTCCGACAGAGGAAGGCTTTCCATAAACGTAGCTCAGATGGCAGCCACGTAAAATAGATGCGAGAAGCATGCTAGGTCGAGAAGAATCAATGAGACGCGAGAGAGGAGATCGATGTGGGCGGCACCTTTGAGCGGACGAAGGGTCCGCCAAGGTAGCGCGGCATGCATCATCATCCTTCTAACCCCTTGCTATCCTCTTGCTCCCGCCCGCTCGCCCACTCCTCCTCCTCCTTGGGGAGTCGATAAACCCCGGCGCTCCTAATCAGAACCGCGTCCTCATCGGTGGTATCTCCGCTGCGTTATCCCCTTTATTGTCGGATGATCTATCGCGGTAATATTGAAAAATGGCCGCCGTCGACGACAGATCCGGAGATACATAATATATGACGAGACTCATTGGGATCGCCGGGGCTTTTCGAGGGGATTACAAAGAGCGCTGCCAGCATCCTGTTCCGAGACAGAGAGAGAGAAAGAGGAAAGAGGGGAGGAGCTTAACGGAGTAGGAAAAGGGACACCGACGAGACGCCGATGGGGTTGCCGACGTCGCCGACGTTATTGAACGGGACGGCGAGTCGCGGGCGGCTTGTTTAAGCATCGGCGGCTTCCGCGGGGATTTGCCAGATTGTATCGCTTAACAAGACGCGAGACGGCGTATTAACTTCGTTCATCGATCGGCGAGCGCCGTCGAATCGCGTTTAATCCGCGCGGTGCGATCGGATGATTAAGACGATTCGCGATCCTCGGATTTCGCCCCGACGCGAGACCTCGTCCCGTTCTTATCTCGCTTCTCGGACGGAGGACATCGTGGAGTTCAGTAAGCCGCGTAGAAGTCGGGATTGGGAATATTACGCGCCGTTACGATCGGCCCACGTTGCACGCGGTGACAGTATCGCGGTAATTAGATCGGACAGGCAACAAAATGTCTCGGAAAGCTCGCGCATAAATTGCCAGCGCCCGCGGCGCGACAAGAACGTAAAGATCTCACGCCGATTATTCGGCCGTGGAGTTGTCAGTTCGTCGGGCGTATCGTGTAGGTCCTTGTCGTCAGGTGCGTGCTCCGCAATCGATCCGCATGAACGGTGAAATACACGAACGTAAGGGAGGAGGAGGAGCTGTGTGCGTTCGTGTGGTAGATTGCAGGCAGAGGGGCTCATGCGAACAGAGATCGCGAAAGTGCGGAAGTACGCTTGTTTGCATGCGTCGCGACGGTGTATCTTACGATTTTCTCTGCACAGTGAACCTCCGCGAGATACGAATCCGTGTCATGTCCAGGAAGAGGAAGAGATCAAATGAACGGAATCTTTTGAGCGTCGCGCGCACATTTTCTTCACTAACGCACGCAACGCAACGCGACGATGCATTCTGCGTCCCGCATTTTCCCGAAATTTCCTAAGATTTCCCCAAATATATCGGCTCCTAATTATTCAAAGGTTCACGTTATTAATAGACCTTATTATTAATCATCGTTACGCCGTGTTGACTTATCAGGACTTGATAACATTATCTTATGCAAATCAAGGATACACGAGAAAAAAGATTTTACTACCGCAGATAATCATGGTTTTCTGAAAATGTATTTGTTGTTGCAACTAAAATTTTTACTACTGTCACTGCTACATCGACTTCGTAGCTAAATATATGCTTACTAGCAGCTAGACTTTTAGATGTAACCACATGTTACAACGCAATTTAACTACCATACGCAAACTCTTGCTGCAGCAGCATCTCTGCTTTCTCTGCGTCCCGCATTTTCCCGAAATTTCCCAAGATTTCCCCAAATATATCGGCTCCTAATTATTCAAAGGTTCACGTTATTAATAGACCTTATTATTAATCATCGTTACGCCGTGTTGACTTATCAGGACTTGATAACATTATCTTATGCAAATCAAGGATACACGAGAAAAAAGATTTTACTACCGCAGATAATCATGGTTTTCTGAAAATGTATTTGTTGTTGCAACTAAAATTTTTACTACTGTTACTGCTACATCGACTTCGTAGCTAAATATATGCCTACTAGTAGCTAGACTTTTAGATGTAACCACATGTTACAACGTAATTTAACTACCATACGCAAACTCTTGCTGCAGCAGCATCTCTGCTTTCTCGTGCAACCTGATCAGGATTATAGATTAAGAAGAAAATGCTTGGTATTTGTAACTATAATCACGCGGAGAAATAGTTGCTGTAAGTTATGCTCGAGAAAAGTGAGTTTTTTTATTGAGTTCTGCCACAATGTTAGTGATAATAACCTTATATGCATGTCATTACTATCATTTTCATGTTGGAACAAACAGAAAGCATAGTTGGGGCCAACAGTATCCATAATTTTAGTTGGATCAACCGTTTTTTGCCTGTTAGCGTAGGATAAAATTCTAACCCGCAGACGCGCGGATCAACCGGAAATACGCGAGCCACGGCGATCCGGACGGTTGTTTCGCGCACCGTTACCGTGACGGATAATAAATCGCCCCGGTGATACTCCTCGCGCATGTATTGAAGATCCGCGGTGCTTCGCATTGCGTAGTGTTTGCGTCGTGCGTGCGCCGTCACGTCGAATTGACACGCTAGCGATTCGCGCGCGATCACGCATTGAGGCGGATTATACGAGAGACGCGGTAGGTCGATGACGCGTCGGGATGCGCACGGTAGTCGTGTACCTCGCGCGATATCCACATACATTAGAAGTAATCTATTGCCGTGAATGGCCGAGTGAGTTACGGTGTGGATAAACCGCGCGGTTATCGATCTGCACGGGAATATTCGTTCCCTTCGCGAGGGACTATCGAGAAACGTTACGCTCGAGATACACGAGCACCGGACGCGATCATTAGTTATTAGAAATTATGTACCAGGGATACATGTACGCGCGTGAAGAGCTCGCGAATTGCGCCTACTGGAATTTACGCGTAGCAGCGCGGTATATATCCGTGGAAGCGCGAAATTTATACTGGCGGGCAGAGAAGTGGACTCCGCAAAGGGACGAATCTCGCGCTCTGTGTCAGTATCTTGTACGCGCAAACGTGCTAAAATAAATTTTCAGTGCACGCGAGAGAAAGTGCAGCTTCGCAAAGCGCAATTAAATTCCTTTCTGCCGAGCTTCCAGAGACTCGCAGCGTATTTTTTTTCAGCCACCGCGAGAAATCTGCACTCGAGTAGCGCCTAGAACCAGAGAACTATTCTTTCTCTTGTAGAGAGAATCACGTGTCTCTACAATCTCCGACTTTTTTCTATTTTCTTTCTGAACACGAAGGCTCGACTTATCCGCCCGCGAGGTTCGGCCGAGCTATTCGAGTATTTTTAAAATAAACGAAGCGCCAATAATAGCAAACGATAAGCAAATAATAGCGAACTACATGGTAAACTACCAACGCCAACGGCGGCGCAAGAGTGAGAAAGAGAGAGAATAAGGAGGGAAAAGGTGGGGAGAAGGGGGCGTGCGCGATAATACGTGTGTGATTTTCACACCACCACGTGGCCGGGCGCCCACGTGCCGAGATATGCGCAAATGACGAACGTCTCTTTCACTATGCGCGCGCGCGCGCGCGATAATCTTCCTCGTTGCATTAGCGACTGCATCTCTTTACGACGCCGACGATAAGAGTCGCGGCGAATGAGTCTCGCGGGGACTTTACACGCGCGTTTTGTATTTGGACGTGTGCGATTAGACGTGCGTCGTCGCGATAACGGCTCGCGGATAAGATATTACGAGGGTTCCGCTAATTAATGGCACGGCCCCATGTCGACTTGGCCATTTATTATTAGACGTGTAAAATAACACATCCCGAATATAGCAGATCGTCCAGATTACCTTACATTGTATTTTCGCGCCGTGAAAATAATCTTACTGTGAGAACAAGAGGCGAGCAAATTTTTTTAGCGACTCGAGTCGAAATTTTGGTTCTATATTATACTTGAATTCTGCGACGCAGCTAAGTTAACAAAGCTTAATTAATTCTAATGATATAATTTATTCTTACTTTGACTCTGATGATGTTCGAAATTTCCCTTTTCTTTAACATCAAAATAGGTTCTATTATAGGTTTCAGAATATCAAAATAGGTGTTGAGTGGAATGCTGAGGCTGAAAATAGGATTGAAATTTCGACTTGGGGAGTTTGGCGAGATTGGAATTTGCAGGTGTTTTGATAATTTTCAGTGAAATCACAAGGAATAATAGATTGTTTTCTGACTGAATTGCGAGATAAATTGAAACGTTTTCGGAATAAAAAATAGTTTGCTAGAGTTTAGGTAGTCGCATTTAATGCGGCACTTTTAGAGACGCTGTGTCGCGCCTCCGTTTTATCCTTGATATATCTCAGTCGCGGAAAGCACGTTGCGTATAAGTGGAACTCGTTTCGCGAGATTTTCATCGGGAGTGGAATCGAGTGAGCGAGCGGATTACTCTCAAAGCGCTCGCACATACCACGTTAAGAGAAATGTGTGGGGACTTCACGGGACGCTAATTAAATGCCCGGTAACATTTTTAAATATCTACGGCGGAGATAAGGAGCAGCATCAGTATCGATCTTCAATTAACATTAAGTAAGGGAGCTACTTAATTAAACGTTCAGGTAGCAATAGGGGATACCTATTTTTCTTTTTCTATTGAAATCCGTGCTTCCGCAGAGACGTTGTTAGTTTTTAGAATCTCGCGGTGGCAAGATTCAAAAGCTATGTCCAATCCGATATAAAAAGTGCAACGACACTCGAGGGATCCGTCTTTTAATCGCGAACCGAGATCCTCGTGTTAAGCTTCGCACTGATCCCGCATTGGACGGCCCGTGAAAAGTTCGATATAGCACGTACTTCGCGCGACTCTAAGGCGAGTTTACGACGAGAGATCGCCCTTCCACCAGTTGAACGTAGAAGTATACTTCTATCTACCTGGCTATAGCTAGACGAATTATTCGACTAAGGTAGATTGATCGGAAAGATGGCCGGAATAAAAGTACTTGTGGCTATGAATCATTAATAATTTTGCAGTAAGATCATTAAAATTTATAATCGCACTCCTTTGATCCGTAGATCATCTCTCGAATTCGCAGTTACTTCGCGATAAATAGTCGGCGCACCTGAACATTAACCGACCGCGCTTCCTCTGCTTTTTCTCATAGGCGTTATCGTGATCGATCTATCTCCTTAGATTACACGGGAAAACACGTTTTCTCTGATCGTTCACGCAGAATTGCACGTACTTTTACCCCGTTCTACCTTGTGGAATGTATTTTCGAGATGATAGTCCAAAGAAGCGAAGCGCGCACACACGAGGTGAGAAGCTCACCGCGCGATTTTTTCTGGCTGATCGTTGACACATATTCGCCAGAAGTCTCGTCAGTCAGTATTGCGGACAGTAGCGACATATACATACGTGACAACTAAAAATAAAGGAGGTAGATAGATGTAGCAAAGTTCGTTGTCTCGTCTGCGCTCTCTTTCTCTCTCTCTCTCTCTCTCTTTCTATGGAGCTATGCCAAAGAGAGAGAGGCATCTTCGAAAGTACCCACCGCGAACTTTGCATGCGAGAACGGTTTCGTTCTCGTCATTGCCGGAAAGCGGAGAGCACACTCGATCTCGTCAGACATTACAATTGTAATGTTTACTTATCTCGTTCAGTAATCAATGAAATTCTGCTTCTACTATCTCCTCACACGGTTGACACAGTTTAACACCCGTCATATCGAAGTTATCTTTTCCTCGTTTACGTCATCGTGTATTTTACATAAGTCTACGTCAGAAATCATTAAAGTCATCGGAAGAAACGTGTCGCTCAAGACCCCCCCATGCAAATATCGCATGATTCATTAATTCCGACTGCTATCTAATTAAACGCTCTAGAATTTGAACACGCGTGTGCACCGCTTGGGCACGAGCGTGACTATTTTCGTGCGGGCCAAGTCGAGCGGGGGTTCGAGCGCCACGAGAAGGAGAAAGGGTCAAGATAGCAAGACGCGCGCGAACGATAAACAGAAACTCGAAAGTGTACACGCATATAAGCCGAAATAAGAGAACGACGCGCGCGACGGTTCCCTCGTAAATTAGCGCCCCTTTGTAAATCTTATGAATGAGGAAGAATGAGGGAGCAACAATGGGACGCGTTAATCGTAAATTTTCGCTGGTACACGTCCCCTTACCGCAACGCGGTAAGAGGACGACGGCTGAACGAACAAGAACAGCGAGGCGCGGCAAGAAACAGGACGAGACGAGAAAAGAAAATGAGCAGATCAAAATATCGTAAAGTGCATCTCGATGAAAAAACGGGCAGATAATGCGATAATAAAGAAATGGCGATTAAATTCGCTTATGAGCGAGAACGCGAAAAAGTAGCGTGAAAAGGCGAGAGAAAGACGAGTTTCATCAGGAATATAAAATCAAAATAAAGAATCTGCGAAGAGAAGGCACGCGCCGCGCAGCGAAACTATCGCGCGAATTATCGACAATTAATTAGCGATTAGAGCGGTAATACGTCGCGATGATGTCATGTCCGCTATCATTAATGGTGGATTATTGCTTCTATCAGGATAATTACCGCGTATCGTTCGCTGACACGACGCGTCGTCGCTTATTAATTAATAACAAACAATTATCGGTCGCATGCCGCGACTGACGTGAAAAGTGCTAAAAGGTGAATGTCAGTCGTTATGATCTCGTCGGGCAAACGAGAGAGTCGTAAAATTGTCGAGACGTTACTCATGTACAGTAAGATACGTTAATGATATCCTTATTGAGAATAAAAAGATGTAGAGATCCTTGGATCTCTCATAAGAGTGATTTTATCCAAATTGTGCGTGAGAGAGAAAGTAAAATATTAACTATCTTGCAATCGATTTAGCCAACTCTGACGTGCACTCAGGCGTTCAATTTTTTTTAGACGTTTACCTTTTATTTGTCTTGTTGAAATATAAAATTCGTAAGATTGTTGTGATTTGAATATGAGCAGGAAATGACAAAACATGGTGGCCAAATCAAAACGCGTTACCTTATGACCAGTCTCTCATTAAAGGATCTCACTTCTTTACATTCAGAAAGGACACCATTAATGCACCCAACCGTACAAGGGTCAGCCTGCCTTGGCCTGACCGAGATACTAGTGAGATTCGCTGCGCGTCGCAAAATTTATCCGTCTTCCAGACGATCCCCATTCGTGTTATTGGCGTGATTATTATCCGCGGGAATCCGGCGCGCAGTAAAATAGAGGGTTGAAGTGCAAAAGCCGCAGGGAACAGCGGCGATTATTATTATTTACGATTAACGGCCTTCATATACCGTGCACGATACACTTTTATACCATCCTCTTATACTCGGCAGTCGTTTATTTTCCCTCCATCTTCCTACGCTAAAACCGCAATTACCGCGAACATTTACGCATCCCCGGAAGACACGAGGGATTATCGCTAATATCGCGAATAAATTGACACGATATCCAAAACAGCAGAATACGATGCGAAAGTGTGATCTGAACTGTGAAAGCTGCAAAAAATACCAGTGCGGAAAGCATCAAGCAGATTTATCTCCGGGGCTACTGACAGCCACGCATTAAGTGTCGGTGATACCTCATACATCCCGTATCTTAAATTATGACGCCAAGAAACGAAGGAAACGCGCAGGAGCACGCAAAAACGCGGCTCTCGCTTACAGCTCACAAAATTCAGCGTTTCGTGAATTACACTCCGTTCGTGAAACTATTTTATTATCTCGTAAATGCCGCATTCGACTATTGTATTTAAAATACGTGTAAAATATTTACTGCCAAAAACGAGAAGTCGCGAGAGAAGGTGAATTTCATGAAGTTATGATTGAGAATCGATTTCAAACTGATAATTTATTGTTTTTCGCGACAACATGTCTCAATTAATGAATCAGTGCTCTCAATAATCAAGAGACATAAACGCGTTTATGTTTAAGCGAGAGCCGCGTTTTCGCGTGTTCCTGCGCGTTTTCTTCGTTTCTTGACGTCATAATTTAAGATACGGGAGGTATGAGGTATCACCGACACTTAATGCGTGGCTGTCAGCAGCCCCGGAGATAAATCGACGCGGGCATCGATTTGTTCGCGCGATTCGCGTACGCATCTCTATCCGTGGCGAAATTGCGACCATAAGCAACGAGAGATGCGCTGCGCTAGCTCCGGCGAGATAAAATCGCGCACAGTCTGCACAATCAATGCGCCGTTGATACCAAATAGAAAAAGGGAAAATTCCTCGCTGCCGGGGCTTTCTGTGAAATTATGTCATTACAAGAGGCACCACGCGGCCCCTCGAGTGCAACGTTTACGAGGAGGAACGTCGCTCATAAATTGCGACTTTCATTCGGGACGACGTTCGATAAATCACCATAATCGCATGCTAATATTTCACCTTTACGCGGAAACTGACGATCCGATAACTTTAATACATCGTATAGTCGTATGATAAAATAATCATAAAGGGTTAAGGAATATTTACAGCCACACACAAACTCGCTCATTCTTTGAGAAACCAAAATAAGAGCCAACGTAAGATATTGACGTCGACTCTCATCGGCCTTTTCTTTTTTTATTGATCCTTCAAAGAATCAATTAATCAGAGAGCCTTGATGATTGATTTCGTAAGTTTCTTTTCCCAATGAATTGATCGAATTGTTGCGAATTCAATTCTGATGATTACCATTCGGTGGTGAACATTGCAATCGTTACATTCACAAAAAATAATCTCACCCTAAGTAAAGTCCTCTTGTATATAGTGTCAAGAGGATTCTTTTAAAACCCAAAAAGAAAATATTCCAAGCACAATATTATTCCTCTTTATTAGGAGAGAAGCACTCTTGGTCGCTTAGAATATGGGATTACAGGAGACTTGCACCTTGCAATTAGGATTCTTGTTTTTTTTTGAGTGTTGGAATATTTACTTCATTGGTTTCAGAAGAATCTTCTTGAGGCCATATATGAGGAGAGAGTCCCGCTAAGGATGAGATTATGTTCTCTTTTCTGATGTAACAAGGAAAGTACAGGCGGATATTCTCTGGAATGGAAGTGACGAATATATAGCAGACGTTACAGCAGACATGTTGTACTTCATCAGCGAGTATAGGAAATGCGCAGCAGTTTCCGCCGCGGAAAGGGATATTTCGCAGGAAGGGAGTGATCTTTTTGAGCGTTCGCGCGGGCTGCACGTGTAATATCGAGGTTGCGACTATTACCGGCACATACTCAACTCGCGTTTGTCGGTCAGTAATCAGCGGGATCGCTACTTTCTTGCCGCCGACGTAGAAAAACGATGGCAGTCGCCGCGATCAAAGGGCGCACCATCGCATGAACGTAATCGTATAGTAGTCGAGGTGGATCGAGGTTTCCGCGTTTACGAGTTCCCATCGCAAACGAGACGAGCATTACAACAACAACGCCGCGGCCGCGGCGACTGCTGCGGCCATAGTCACGTGCATCGGAATTCACCGCGTTGGGATGATAGTCGTCAAATTGTTCTTAATCGCACTTGCGCGTGCTGTAATTCTGGTACGTACAATGTAACACACGCGGGACCGCGGGGTAAGAAGGCGCGAGCGTGAGGTTCGCGCGAAGAAGATACGCAGAATAGGGAAAGCTTCTCTTCGCGCTCACGGTGCGCGAGGGGCGTTACGATTATACTCAAAGTATCAATCGCCAGAGTAATGGACTGTAATACACCGTTGTCGACGGGCATGATCTATGGCATTATAAATGATGGAAGTATCAATTGGGCGAGAATCGCTCGTCGCTCGTGCAAAAATCGCCGATAAAGAGAGCGACAGAAGTAGCGGCCGATCAAATTAGTTACGCGGAGCTATTTTTGCCTGTGTCGGGAGAAATTACAGTCCGCACTTTGCGCATCGTGTATAATATCTTCGTTATCCTTCGTTTCGTGATTGCCAGATGTTACCTCAAATTCGTAGTCGCCAAACTCGTTCCTCTTCATTGAAATCTCTCAGGTAGACTTTTACGACTATCACGACGTGAAACAATTAATGATGGAGACTCTAATTTTTCAAATTATACTTATCAGACACAAATACATTGTATTGAATTAATTATTAAACTTACATCATACAATTATTGTATTAAATCAATTATTAAATTTACATCATACAATAATATAAATTTTTTCTTTTATATTGGTGTAGTTACAAATTTACTCGGAAAATTACACTCAGATTTTCATATTACACTTATTAGGCAAGATTTGCTCGTATTTCTATTTCGTTGTTCTATAATAAACATGAGTGCCACATAAGCCACTCATGAGGGACGCAACCTTTACAAACTAGTAAAGTCTCTGTCAAATTTACGTACACCTGCTTGGGCTTGCTTAAACGCTGGAATCGATAAGAAGCGTTTAATTTCGGAGGATCTTCCGAAATCTCTCGTGCTCGCCTTTTTCCCGAGTTCTCGTGCCGGCCGACATTTCCGTGACGATTCTCGTCTCTTCTCACGGGAGGGAGAAGAGGAAGAGCAAGAAAAAAAAATATACACACACCTACTTACTATCTTCCCAGCGTTTGTGCTCGTTCGATGATTTTCTTCGACACAATGGGAACCGACAAAAGGCGCCTGTCAGACGGACAAATCCGGAGAATACACCTCCCGGGCCCGTTTCGTGGGTCTTCCCACGAGGGGCCCGTCGCTCTTGACACGCGTCGGTTCTCTCCGCGTACGAGCTCACCACGGGAACTCGACGTGATGGGCACAATACGTCGAAACTAATGCGTTCGACCACCATCCCGGGCACACGACGAAAATCAATCAAGTCCATTAAAGGACGGCGTCGCGCACGGTTGAGGATTATAATTCCGATACGAGGTATCGTAACGCGATATACCTGCCTGACCGCCGCCGTCGCGTCGTCGACCTGGCTGTTGCATCATTAATGAAGATCCATTTAGCGTGACGCGCTGTCGATCACGGGACTGATGACGATTTCGTCACACGCTGTCAAGCGACGGATACTTGCAGTCTGACCTTTCTTTTTCTCTTTCAGTCGGTGTCTGTCTCTCTCGAAATCGTCACCGACAGCGTCTATGAAGCTGGCACGACAAATTAAAAAAGAAGAAAATGATAATTCTACTAGTACTTTTTATAGTTCTAGAGTTTTAGATAGGAAACAAAAAAAATTTTTAATACTGGAAAACAGCAAATGAAAAATTGTGCTAACTTCGCGAACACGACACTTTCCCTTTAAAGTACAAGAAATAAGTAAATACCATTACTTTTAGCAAGAGTCTCCGTCAGTTCTGATCGAATTATATCAAAATGTTCAATTAAAAAAAAAGTTTCAACAACTACGCCTTTTTCATAAACTTCGAATACTACATTCAGCACGCGATTTCTGAGAAAATATCATGCAGACTATATCTAGACGGTTTATTGACAGTTCTCGTTAATTATAGCAGAGTTCAGCAGAGTCGTGCCAGCTTCACAGACGCTCACCGATAATAGTTCCCAGACAGGCAAGTGTACATAAATTTGGCAGCCACTTTACTAGTCGCGATCTATAAAGATTGTATTTTTCATGATCAATTCATATGACACTCACATTTATCATGCAGAATGACGAAACAGACAGAAATAAAAAAATACAAAAAGAACGATCAAAATTTCTTCAAAACGACACGTCATTCCTGCAAAATGTAATTGTAAATTTTAGTAAATTTAATGACTAATATAACCTAGTATATTTGCTCTGAAAATATGTTTGAAAAAATTGTAAAGTTCCCATCATCGATTATCTCACGTTGTGATAATCATGAAGGTCTATCTGGGTTCTTGTATATCCTAACTGGGACCTAGTCTCAGGAGGTCCAGCTGTTTGACGAACGACGTTCAGAGGTCGCGTCTTCTGAAGTACGATACTTTGGTGAACAATTAATTTCTGACGCGTCCAGATAAGATTTCCGATTGGACGATGTGAGTCGGTCGGTCGAACGAGCGGAGAAAAGCAAGCAGCCACGGACGACGAGGTGTAGAGTCTATAGTCGGGGGAAAGCGGACGCCTCTCTTCGGAACATGTAATGCGTAATAAATGATTTAAGAGTCAGTTTTTCTTAATGTTCGATGAACAAAGCTAGTCGCTGAAGGTATGTTTAGCAACACCTCCGCGCGCGATCGAGCGCGGATAACTCTCCTACGTTACTATCGAATTTGAAATGAGCGAACTGAATAGGCGGACGTTATCTCGATCGATTTCAATGAGAATACTTGGCGAGTGAATCACACTTGGCTCACACTTGGCTGTTTCGTAAAGTTTGCGGCGCGCGTTAAGTAGTCCCTTGGATGTTCGCATGCAAAACGCGCATCGCCCTCGTGCTGTCGGCGAACGCCGCACTTTCCCTCTTCAAGTATTCGCGTTTTCTCGCGACAGCGCCTTCGCGCCTTATGCTAATCGCGACGGGAAGTACATATTCACGCGCGGCGATTGTCTTTCGGTTTTCACTTACACTGAGAACAAAATGTTTGGTATTTATGGCTACGATCATATACGCGGAGAAAACAATACGTCGTTGGCCCACACATAAATCTGGTTATGCCAACCAGATTCAACAATGAAATACGGAGCAACTGATTATGTGGTTGCCGCAACCACAGAGCAATTGCTGAACTACTGGCGTTGCACGATATCTGCTTGCTCCAAGCAGAGTATATCCATGGTATTATATATAATGTCACTCCAACCGATTTCTGGTCGCCACAGAAAGATGGTTGTCAAATCATGCGCAATCATTACATTGATGCAGTTGATGCACCAAAGTAATTGAGAGACAGTCATATCAACCATAACATAGAAATAACCAAGGTAACAAGGTGTTGCTTACAACTAAATATTTCTGGTTACGTGCACCATATCTTCTTTCTCCCTTATAGATAAATAATTATGGTTAAGAAAATAATTTTTTAAATGAAATTTTATTATAATGTTAACAATAATATATAACCTTATCACTTTTTTCGTGTTGGAACAATCCAAAAATACGGTTGAGGCCGAAAATGACTATAACTTTCGTTGAATCAACCATTCTTTCTCCTCTCAGTGTACGGAAGCAATATATTCGGCCAATGAATTCTTGACAAATCACCGCGCGATTTATCACGGCGGACGATTAGCGCACAGTGGCAGCCGCGTTTTGCACCCGTTATCGATTTCCGGTGACTTTTTCGCGACAGCCGATGACGGCGTAGGAAATTGCCCCGAGTCATTTATCATCCACAAACTCGCGGATGCGCCGATGACTCGGCATAACTGCGCGAATACGTTTGGCTCGATATAATTTCACGTGGACGGAGATCAGTCCTGGCCGTTAATCCGCGCGGCACGGGAAGCGCGGTAATTGTCTTCGCGTAACGCCAAGCGACGCGACGCGTCGACGCGAGTCTTCATCTCACGACGAGATAATTATTATTTCAATATTCGCATCGTCAGAGATAAGTGCGGCGAACAGTGCGGCGAGATAGCGTCGTGTAACCACGAACTGTCGATAGCCGATTGCTGTCGTCCCGAACGCTTATCCGCGCGTAACTTCAACAACTTCAATGGCCGCGCCGCCTCGTCGCAAAAAGCTCGCTCGTGCTGAAACAGCGATAACCGGCCGATAATTGCGCGATACGCGGCTGCTAATTGTCGCGCGTGAAATTCCCGCCGGCTAATTTTGGAATCTAATCGGCTGATAGTGCACACCTCTCTCTCTCTCTCTCTCTTCGCGAGCCGGTCGCGTCGCGAGATAACGCGGCGCCTTCCGGCGCCTTTACTTCACTTCAGCCGGTCTTGGCGACAATCTCCTCGTGTTTGCCGCTCCGCGGATTTTACCGTTAATCGAGATAGCTCTCGTCGACACATTCGGGAAATATCTCACTTTGCTAGCTGGCGGTCTTTTAATCGCTCAGGCGTGTCGGCCCGATAACAGGCGAAATTGACCATCCTCCGTCGTGCCCGATGCATATCAAATCGCTTAGCGGTAAATCAAAAGTAACGTAATTACAGCATAATTATTATAGCAATCTGCGAGATATCTGGTCAGTGCAAACATCGCCATGATTACGCCAGTGATGGGCAATTTTGCTCGCGAAATCGTCACAACTCACTGATCGCGCGCGGCCGATTTTATCTCACGTTGACCTGCCGCGCTTCCAAGTTTCGCGACATCGCGTTTCTCGTATCGAGTCACTTAGCGGTAATTTCACACGTACGGCTATCCTCACGTGCGATAATCATATCGGCTCGAGATAAGCGGCCAATCAAGCAACTAGACACGCAAATATCTTTATTACGCCATTATCCGTTTTGCCATTCATACTTGCGACTTTTGGAATTTTGTTTCTCCACTTTGTGCGAACACATGGAGTGAAGATCAATCGCCGCGAGTTTGCAACTTTACACTTTACACTTTTATTCTCCGCGTGCATTAGCGTCCCCCTTCGAAAAAAAATTAAACCACCTTGATCCATTTATCCGACACATACACACGACATTTGAGACAAACGAGTATACATCAATATATGCGCTACCATGTGGCCTATTAAATGGCCGGCTATTAATGTTTCTTCGTCGTTAAGCTCATCTGTGTTATCCGCGTATAGGATATTTTAATTAAAAGCACCAAGCCAATCAACCGCGCAGCATGCTACGTATGTCATCAGCTAAGTGCTGTACGACTGCAGGGGTTCCAGAGTTTCGCTCTTATAATTATACGGAAAGACTCGCCCCTTTTTTTCTTTCAACCCTCATTCTTCCGCGTCTACTGGCCGTTTCTTCGGAGATGACGCAATCTATTTTTCCCTTCTTCTGCTCGAGTTATTTCCCGTTGCAAATATTTCAAATGAATATGAAATCGAGAACGTGCCCGAGTAGAAGATGACGGATATAATTTCCGACCGGAAAAAAAGGATCGTCCCGGTCGCGAGCGTCACGCACTCCACGTGCCTCCGACGTAGCTCGCGACGCAAGCTCGTAATTTCGTGGACTGGCTCTTCGTCTTGCGTGCCTTCTCTCATCGCGGAGAAGGCGCCGCAACGGGTTGGGCGAGCGGCGAAATTTATTGCGTATTAATTGCACGCGACCACGTCGTCGGTCATAATTACGTTCCGCGTCTCGGATCGGAGCAGGGACTGCTTGTAGTTTACGACCGTAACGAGGAAGTACGGGAGACACATGAGAGAGTGCAGTCTCCCCTTCCTCGTATCGACGGCCAGCACTTGAACCTGACCGAAACGGTGCTGTTGGAAAAAAAGGACTGCAACCGTTTCCAGATGTGACACCGACACGAGTGCATTGTACTGCAAATCGAGGCGTCACGGTCATTCGGATCTTCTTCAATGGGAAAACAAAGCAGAAGTAATATTATACTATTATAGAGTTTCTTGAAGGAAAAACGTACCTTCTTTTTGGTTTTCTTTCTCACTTCTGACTGCTGAATAGATCAGAATGAACGAAACGTTCGGACAGTTTCGCAGAAGTCCGTTTGGTGCTTACATTTTGCTCCTTTTTTTACTTTATTTTATTTTTACGACTGGGTGGGTTCCGCGCGCAACTGAGATCACTGAGTTAGCGTTTTTTTCTTTTTTTTTAATCAATTATGTGTCAAAGAGCCTTGATCGTTTAGTTTTGGATTCTCCTTTTCCTTGAAGGGAATTTTACTTCCGTTTAAAATCATTACGTCTGTAGACAACATATAAAAATTTTTGTCGATACATGTTAATTGACGTACCAGCTGACTGCGCGATTTCACGCGAGACAAGACACGACTTCAAATCGAAGTACGTACAGGAAATCGGCTGATTCGATACGCGATAATTGACAAGCAGACATTTTCCGTTCGATTCTCACGATTCGTTCTGCGATTTATCGCTGTGGAGATTTGCATACGAGCATACGATGCACGTGCGAAGGAATCGATTGAATGAAATTGATTTAGCGGTAGGTGTCGACTCTTTCTTTCTCTCTCTCCTTCTCCCCCTCTCTTTCTTTCTCCGTGGGCACCCCGTTAATCATCGGACTCATCGCGGCTTCTTAGAGGAGTCATTTGTTATCGTTATCCTTCGGCGTGTTACTAATGAAGTGGATAAACGCGCGAACCACGCCGCGTGAAAGTTCCCAGTGACAAACCCTTATTTTTCACAACTTCTTTGGACGGGGTTACTTGACGTTCTGATTATGTTCCTCGTGTGTGGAAATTACTCGTGGCGTGCTTGCTGCTAATGCAATATCTCTGCCAGATCTGTCTGTCTTGTTCTTGAAGGAAATTCCTAATTTGACTAATACACACAGACGTACCGGTCGCACCTCTCGCGCGCAGAAATTACGTATTATTACGTATTATGTCGTTTACGTTAATGCAATGTCCATCATGTCTTATCCTGCTGTATTCTTGCGCGTTGTTCCCGGAGTAAATATTCCACTCGACCAGCTTTGTTCGATTACTTGCATAATCAGTCACAGAGATCATATTCCCACATCAAAATTTAATTTTTTTTAGATCTATAATTATTTTCTAATTATCCTATATTCCGTAGAATCTCTTTCGCGCGTATCTCATAATATTCTTTCAACATCTACACACATTTCCCAGCGCGTATTAATCTCATTAAATGCCAGGTTGACAATTATTGCGTACTGAAAAATGACCAAAGGGCGGATGAAGAAACTAAAAATGAGACACAAAAGAATGCGAAATAGCTATTATAAATTTGGACACGTTTCTCTGCTGACTGATTAATCGAATGCGGGACGGGCGATAAGGTGCAACATTGAGTCGCCATCGCACGGGCTATGATTTTCCGCGTGATATCACTTCAAAGACACGTTGATTAAGATGAACACGGAGGAGAGAAGATGTTAGCCCTTCTTCTTGTGTTCCTTCTTGCCGATCGTAAACCTGCGCGAAGGATGTTCGCGCGTCATCGAGGCAAAGTTGCAAATTCGCATCGGCGAGACGCGACCAGAAATAATTGCATCGTGCCAATTGAAGATGTTATCTCTAGCGACTATTTCGATAATTACTAACCAGAGAATTTTCTCCTTCTTTTCAAGGTGCGGATTCAATCGGGCTGGTATTCAGGACAACAGTCGAGCGCAATCTGAGCTGAAAGGGGATGGGGTGAGTGATGCACAATTTGGTAGCTAACGACACAGCATCAGTCGCTTAGCTTCGGGTTTAACGAAACTTTTTGTTTTTCTTATCCGTCGCGACATTAATAAAGCGATACGTGCACGCATATCGTGCAAGTTTTACGACATGGTCAGGAAAAGACGCCATGTGCCGCTTTATCGAGGCGCGGAATTTATCCGTCGCGTCACTCGCGTCAAGTTCGTAAAACAGGTGAAAGCTCTCGCGCGACGCAAATTGGAGGTAATGTGGACGCGTAATTGACGAGATACGGCGACTTTAATGCGCTATGCGCGCTTACGTGGACGAGCTATTTTGATATTTACGTTCCGCGTGCACGTAGCTAATCGAGTGCAACGGGAATCGCGCCGGCGTGGATTGACAGCGGCGACGAAGTCAGTCAGAAATGACTTTTTTACGAGTATTTGCAGCTGTCGACAGCCGTGAGATAGGCAATAATCGATGGAGCGAGACGCTCTTGACCCATTTAATATACGACGCATATATGAGAGAAAAACGTCGTGTGTTTAACAGTATCTCCTTAGTGGCCAGCTGATCCTTCCCCAACGATCGTACGATTCGTCGAACAATGGAAACGTGAAACTTTTCACGTGAAAATACTTCGTTTTCACATTATTCATCTTAGGGCTGAAGTTATATGATCGTCACTCAAGAATCGCCTGACGACACGCGTGTCTAGCTGAGTCGAATTACATTCGTGTAACGTTCTTCCGGCGGTGAATCGCTCGTTATGAAAACCCGCTTCCGTCGGGTCACAAAAAACACATGTTATGCGCTACACCACCATAGTCATTTATGTTTGTTTGTCACGCGCAATTTGCGCGAGTAGACCTGACATTCCGCAAAGCGCGTGCAACCTGACGAAATATTAGCACGGTGTACGTATATCAGAAAATGCGTGTTGCACACAGTACGGATACTGGGTGTCGGATACTTATATATAGCATTAAATTTGTGCAAGTAGAAGAACTCGTCGAACTGAGGAGTCCTTTTGCGTTTTGCAAACAGCCACAATAATTTTTGAGATATTAATTAAAGTAAATTGAGGCAAGTGAGTACGCGTGTTGCGGTGAAGCAGCTCTGCAGGGCAGTCTAAAGTTCACTTCAGACTGCCCCATTTGTCAATTTTCTTTGATCGTTATCTCAAGAATGATCGTGATTGAGTGTTTGCAAAATGATAGAAGATCTTACTGTTCAGTCCAACAAGTTCCGCTTGTATGCGAGCGTGACACTTCAGTCCAGACACCCTATACATGCCGGAATCCAGTAGCGGGCGGAAAGTTCATAGGCGTGTCCGTAGTCATCAATCAGGAGGTGAGAGACTTTACACGATAGAGAAAACCGCACGCTCCCGTGTCGTGGCACTTGTCAGCCGGTGAAAGTCAACCGTCTGGCTGAATCAATATCGGGGTAAAAAGTGCCAACGGCATCGACACGTGAAAAAGCGCCGCTACATATGTGTAAACAGCGCGCGGTAGCAAGAGAGGCGCGGTACTTCTGCGGCCGCACTCGCGTAGATAACGACGATGCCGATGACAAGGCTTATCAGCTGAATATTGAATACACAGCCACGTGCCGGCATGCTGTGATATCGAAAAGGTTGGCCGAATAACCCACGACGAAAGTCGGCTGCAACGCGATAAGCAATGACAAATTGGACGTGTTGTTATAAACCAGGGTAGGTCCGAATACGCGATCAGCCGTGCCTTATCGAGCTATCGAACACAAACAGCAGTCTATTATTCGATAAGTTTAAAGTATATCGTTTTTAGAAATTTTCGAAAAATGTTTGGCATACAGTTGAATGAAGAGAAGTATAATATAAAGCAAGTAGGAGCCGTGCGCTGGATATTAGTGCGAATAATTAAATTATAGGAGAGTAATATTATTTGACGGTGTAAACGCAAACGCTGAGCATCTTTTGGTCTGTAGAACGCACGCGGTGAATCGGAATCTTCCACGTCACACTCGACCCTGAACCCCAATTATTATATTTCAATTAATTTCCCCCTTTTTAAGATCTCAGTTGCGCTTTTGTACAATTTCTATTAATCACTTTGTGTGATTCCTATTAAAGGGAAAAATTAATTAATAATTGTCAAACAACATGACCCTCTCACAATTTAATTATTCGTACGGATATCCAGCGGACTAGCTTTATATTTTTCTTAATTTAGTTATTTTTTAAAAAAGGTTTTAGGGAGCTATCTTCTCTTATACAGGAATTGTTTGTCGCGACTTTTTGATTCGTGATATTCGGATGATTAATTCTCAAAACTATATTTCTCTTAACCGGAGCTGTCATTTACGATCAATGGAAGAACACGATTTTGTCGTTTGTTTACGCTTCTGGAATTTGAATATTTGATTCACTAGCTAGATGCAAATAAAATCTTATTTAGTGTACATCTATAGCCGGCACAATCGGTTGTGGTAAACAATGTAATTGCTCGATCTAATCTTTAGATCCATCAAGCGGACGATGACCTAGTTCCGTCTCTAACTGTCCGATAGACAGTGTCTCATACGACACGCACAGCACACTAGCACGCTCAAATTTACATTATGTAAACACCGTCTATGTCGCGCGGGCGTATCGTATAATTCACGCTGAGAAACTTCACTCGCGGAAATAGATATCACACAACTGTTGCGTCACTCGACATTACGTGATAACGCGATCTCAGCGTATCGCAAACAAAAATTATAGGACGTAACAGCGTTCGGGACACGCCGCGAGAGATTTTCACGTATGACACTTTAATGCGGCTGTTTAATGCTTCGTTTTGTCAGACCATGCTGATGAAATCTTCACAGCGCGAGAGCGCGAGATCGTTACGTCGCACGCGACGGTAATTCGGGAAAAAAACAAGATTACCAAGGATCAATTTGGGGAAGAGCGGTCGTAAAGAATTCGCAACGACATGATACATGCGTGATACATGTGTACCCATTTGATTTATACGCGGCGCTCGGGGCTGGTTGGCCGTGCTTCCCGACCCAGGCGCATTTTTCAACCCGCTACGAACGACCGCGGCGTCCATTCATAAGCAGGTGTGTCGCCATTTCTGTCCCGATATCGCGATTTAAGACTCAGGCAATTGACCTCGTGCATCCTCGTCTGTCGCGGGAAGGATTTAGAGTCGGGACGCCGCAGACATTAAGTGGCTCCCTTTTGCGTGCGCGGATCGTACGCGCGTCTTGCTCCGCTGGGCTGTCGGCTTTCGTGCTGCCTTATTAATAGTTTCGCTACACCTTTTGCTCTTGGACGACCCCTCAGGCCCCTGTCTAGTCGACGGCTTCGGCTTGACCACCCGCGATACGTCGGCGAGTCGCGGGGGACTATAAAAGGGCTCGCGATAGCTGGCGTAGTAAACTTCTAATAGGGGGAGCCCGGAGATTGAATCCCGCTTCGGAGGTCCCTCACACTCTTTCTCGAGACTTTGTTGGAAATTGCCGATGAGAACGATGGGATACACCGCGATAGAGCCGGGATTACCCGGACATACGAAAGGGTTTTGCGAAGTATTACGGTGCATAACGGGTTATTCGCGGCCTTTCGCGAAAGTTGTATCGTAAATATCGTGAGTTATGCAACTTTGTGTGCAATTTTATGCGTTTAGCTAAGTCGAAGTTGGCTTCTACATTAACTCGGTAGGTTGGAGCTTGAAGGATCTTGATAGAGTAATTTTGAGATTGAAAATCATACGTTATCTATATCATACGTTATATATCATATTTAGTGCTATAGATGGTTATTCTCTTTGTGTTGAAGCTTTGAAAGAAAGTTTTGTTTTAAATTTAATGTTCGAGTGATAATAATGTTCTACTTACATTTCATATTTTCTTAGTTTCAGTGAGTACGCTGAAAATTTAATTGTGTTATTTTGGCGGAATCTCTTTTTACATATTCCTCACCGTTTCTTACCGTTTAGACCTATTAAATTCTAATTTACATCTCTTAAACCTATTAAATGACGTAACTTACAACCGCAAAAAACATGTAAAAAGAGTGTCAGCCAAACTGCAGTTTATGCGTTCAAAAATAGCATACTAGAATTTGCAGTGCAATCCTAGTGCAGTGTATTAATTGCATAAGTTACGCGACTGCAGATAGAATACAATGCGATAAACATATATTAAACAATTAATGTGAGTAAATAGTAGAATTAATGGGTAATTAAATCAATACATCTATTTTACTCCCAGTCTTTTTTATTTTTTTACAGCGGATGGAAATTTCGAAATAATGAAGAGAAAGGAACTACACAGCAATTGCGCGTGCACAGTAATAACGTCAACAGAGATTTAAATTTAAATTTAATAACAATCTCTTAAATGGAAGTGAAAAAGAGAGAAGAAAAAACATTGAACAATTTCAAACGGAACTTGCGAAATGAGAACGTTGATTGTGATTTCTCTCGGCCCGATCGCCGACATTGTTTACATGTCACTGACTGGGGTGAGCAACGACGGTTGACGGCTGAGAGAAGATGCCTCGCCGATTGTTTTGGTACTCTGTCGCGTGTCGCGCATCTCTCCGTGACCGAGTCATTACGTTTCGAGTCGCGACTGCTGACGTACACACCGCGGAGCACGTGTGTCGATACGTTCATTATCATTCCCGTTGACTCTTAAAACATTTAATCGTGTTCTTGTTGGCATCGCGCTCATTAACACGCGTTTCTCCGATCGAATCGTATCTACGCGAGTGTCAGTGCCAGTGTCAGTGCCAGTGTCAGTGCCACGTCGGAGCAGCCGGAGCAGAACAGCGGATTGGAAAGCCAGGACACGGAGGATGCAGAACGGGTGCAACGATACGTCACGTATATTTCCAGGTGTGCCAAATCATTTATTATATCAGAGATTTCTGGTCGTAACGGACGAACTTACCGAGAATAAAAAAATACTCGAGTCGAAATTTAGGCCGGCATTCATACTCCGCACGTCATTATTTGACAAACAATTATAACTCAACAATTGTAGCTTCATTTATTTCTGATTATTTGTCAACTTGCATCTGTATTTATTATATTATTTGATACAAGAAACATTGATCCAAACAGCAGAATAACGGGCTGTGAATACGATTCTATCACTATGTTCTTTCAATTAAAAACCCGAAATAATTTACAACTATAAATACCGGTCTTAAAAACAAATGTCAATCTCATAATTATTGATTTTTATGTCTAATAATGCTCCTTGGATCGCGCATGTGCAATGTAGATGTAGTTTACATCTACGTTTTGCTCTTTTTATCAATTGTTTTGGTATTCTTTCGTGCTTTGTTTATACTTATTGAAAATCTTGCTACGAAATCTAAATATAAATCTCTATCGATAAACAGCATTATTGGACACATAACTATTATCTTTGCTTTTATAGTTTTTTATCAGCTCTTTTAAGAACTTCAGGTTTCCTCGGGACTTCCAGCGCCTTAGGAAAGAAAAGAAATTATGAGAATAAAAATTTATTGTTTCTTTTATATTCATCTTTCCCATTTGTCTTCTTTTATCAAATTTATTTAATATTCGATTTTTATATTTTTACATACTCTATTTGCAATTGAGTAACTTACATAATTAATATCTTTGAAATTAAATTAGAAATAAAGATTATAGATGAATAGATGAAGATGAAGATGTTTATAGGTAAATAGATGAAGATGATAGATGAAGAATATAGATAGAACAATAAAGATAATCGAATATTATTCTGAAATGTATTTTTCTCCAACATGGAGAAAAAGCGAAGTTATAGATCTTAAGATAAGGCGATGTTTTGTATAGTGTTATATTTGCCGATTCTCCATTGGTCCTTCAAGTTTGACAGAATTTGCAGGATTAATGTGGAACCAAAATTTCGACTCGGGTAAATGGTTCTTGAAACATCTCGTATATTCTAAATGCGCGCAGATACATCACAGTAATTAGGCTCCATTATAGAGCAGAATATTTCTTCGAGTTCGGGATTGATGTTTCAAGTCAGTCAACAGCATCTACTCGTGTTAATTGACGTTGGCGTTGCGAAGTCACGTACTTTCTCTTTGCCCGATGGTATTTCCCCTCAACGGGGGTGGCAGTTTTCCGGCTGTGAACCGGGAAAGATCGCCAACTCTCTCGTCTTCAGTTGACTCAGATCATTATCTCAAACCTATTATTGTCCAAGAGAACTCAAGTAAGAAGTGAATCACCAGACATGACGATATTTGAGATCTTATTAGCGACATCGATGAAAATTGGAGACGGTCGATTGGAGCGGTGTGTTATCACTTCTAATAATAATGCTTCGCGTGCCACTCGGAAGTCAAATACCTCGTGGTTGCATAACAATATCACAAGGAGTGCGTGCCAAGCTTCGTCTGGTCATGCCTACACCGACAAAAATAAAAGCCGTTAGTTACGATGTGAGCGAACGACGTCGTAATACGATCGCACGCTTTTGTCTTGCTAAATCAATTAATAAACAGCCGATCGATTGTTCATAGTTACTTCAAATTTATTTCATGCATTTTTCATCAATTTTGCTTTACAACGCGTCGTCATATTCACACAATTATACACAATATATCTCCGAACAATTTGGACATTGTAACATCAGTCAAGCGTAAAATCTGATACATGCGATTTCGGGGAGATTTCAGGTCGAGATCGATTTCCAAAAAATTCTGAGAGAATCGAGATTTTCGACTTAGACACGACAAAGTATCTCGACAGTGCCGGTATTCGCAAACGACTCGCAGAGTCACGAGGACGAAAATAAGACGCGGCGCGATGGAGTGGCTTCGCGTTGAAACTCGTCACTGTCTCCACGTATTCATCACCAAGTAGTTCCGACCGCGTTAATTCAGACGATAACTCAGAATTTGGCCGGATCGACCGCGGGATTCGCACTCCTTAAGTTGTCGTCGTCGGCGCAGCACGACTAATCAGAGCTTAAAGTCTCGGTCATTAATTATTATTTACGACCTTAAGTCGCGCTGGAGGGGGGAGGGGAGCGTCGTTGATCATGTGTGATTATCGTTCTCTGCGATTCCATCATGGATTTCGTGAAATTTCAGGATGAATCATGCGGTCTTCAACCGGTTACGCGCTCGTCGTTTGCGAATGACAAATGCATGGAAAAAAGTTGTGTAACTAACTCCGCTAATGTAATTGAATTTTCTGTTATCTATACAAAAAAAAAAGAATAGTTGTGTTAACCAGAAAATAGTAAAATATGACATACATATTTGGAAAATATAATAATGGATAATAATGGATAATAGTATAATTTTCTTTTTTGGCTTCAGTAAGCAATTCTTAGTTACGCTAACATATGTGACATCATATATATTAGCAATGCGATTTGTTGCCTGAAAAAAATGTATTTTTGCATTCAGAATTGCAACCAAGAATTGATTTTTGAAGAAAAGAGAAAAACTATGCTATATTTTACTATTTTTTCTGCCATATTTCTGTCATATTTTACTATTTTAACATTTTTTCTGGTTGACCTAACCATTTTTTTCTTTTCCGTGTAAAGGGACTCGGGGACAAAAACTCGGTTATAAGAACAGGAAGACTCCTGTAGGAAGTTCCTAGTCAGCTCTTTATTATCTCGAGCCGAGTTTCGCAGCAACTGAATGTTGAGATGAATGTTGTCGGTCACAGTAACAGAGATGTTATTTTTCATCGGCAAATTTCTCATCTAGTTCTCATTCGATTACATGAACTGAAATTTATTTTTCTTGTACAGCTCTATGACGTCATACGCAAGTATTCTTGCGCAAGTGCTAAATTATTTTCTTATCTCTTTTCTTGTGTGTTTTCTTTTTTTTTAGCAATCGTGTCTGTTTAATTGCGGAAGTGCGCTAACGTTAACGGGCGGAAGAACGCGGTATCGTACGATGCAACACGCACAAAAGACACGCGCTCACGCACGGAATGTAATAATTGCTTAATGACACCGTGGAAATTTATAATTTACATTAGGAAGCGGCGAAAAAGTTGGCACACCTTCCTAGTCATTACAAGCTCGTTAACAGTCAAGCGGGCACGGCGTTTTCCCATAAAGTTAACTCGAGCGTGCCGGGAGGTCTGAGAGGTCCATGAAATTAACCCCATCGCGGAGGGGTTAATTCAATTCTATAAATCCTCCCCAATTTTTGCCGAGATCCTCGAACGTTGTTACAGGCACGATTGATACACGACAATATTAATCTTTGTTTCTCGAAGCCGAGGAAAACACAGAGAGTGAAAACGTCATTCACACTGTAAACTCGCGTCTTTCGAAAGCAACTTGCCCATTTCGCGACATGTTCCTCCTTTCGATTATCCCGACAAGAACGCATATTCGACTCGTAGTCTTTACATTCTACAGGTCGATATCACCGTACCGGTGATATGTGGACGAAAACACTCATGTGAGACCGTGCGCGAGGAAGAAGAAAAGAAAGAAAGAGAAAAAGAACTGTTCGATTAGTCAGCAACTCGTCGGCGATCGTTTGATCGTGGATACTATCGACCTGTGTGTGCGCGTTAACATTCTTAGGCGAAGTGCCCCGCGTAAGGAAGACGAACGAATCCAGAAACGAGATTCTACCGGTTGAATTCCTCGATGATTGATCCGCCGCGGTAGCCTGACGTCGCGCGATTGCACGGGATGTTTAACTTCAATTACCCGAGCCTGGGATTAAAGTGGTCGTAGCTATTACCGAGGGCGTCCGTCGTCATCGGTATCACGTTTGGGTGGCTTCCAAGCCGGGGAAAACACCACCGGACATTCGCGCCACTCGTTCTCGTCCTCGGCGGCGACGGCGGCGGCGAGTCGGGCACTTTACGCGCGCAAGGTTGTACGCGCATGTACGTGCCGTATTCACGCATTCGCGCAGCCGCGTGCATTACGCAAAAGAAAGCAATTAGGCGGCAACAGTGGACGTGCGGCGGAAATAGATGGTTCATTGATTTCCCCGACGGGGCACGCACCGAACGCGCTGCTCAGCGAAATAAGGTGCCTGTTAGGGCAGCCGGTCGTCGCTTACGCGATTTATGTGAACGGCGATCGCCGATTTCGCGCGCACGCGTTGATAATTATGGTGAACTGAAACGCATCGCCGATATAGCGACATCGTGTACGTTCCACGCGCGAAGTCTCTCTCTTCCTCTTCTTTTTGCTCCTCGGCATTCCGTGCGAGAATACGGCGGACTTCACGGCGGTACTTCGATCGCGCCTCGTAAATTCCAGCGACGGTCTCGATGACAGTCGATAGCCCGACGACAGTATGCGATGGCTGATGGATGAATGTTAACCGAGTCCGTTGTGTTCCGCTGCCCAGATTTTATTATTATAATTATAATTGCCCCGAATGATGTATATATTCGATCGTCGGGAGCTTGCTTTTAATTACACGTGAACGGTGCAAAAAGAGATACACATGTCGCTCATGCTTTCAATTATGCACGAACAGGTTACCGTGAACCGGTTGAATTTTTCTTTTGTCTCAGCTGAAATGTGTCTTTGTCGCACGGAGAAAGCAAGCGCATTAGTAGCGATACACAAATGGATGCGGCGAATGTATAAATCGGTTTAGTAGCCGATTTTGCAATAACACGATTAGAAATTTGTCCTATGTTCCTCACCAGGTTAATTCCAATCGGTTATCGGTTTGTGCGAAATAATGTTGTTGGATCCTAATTATTAATAATCATTATTATTAAAGTTCTGATTATCACGCTGCGTTATATGACTTATCACACTCAACGAACAGAACTCTAGTGATAAAGTGCTATTTCCTGTAATCCCATATATTTAAGCAAGAACTTTTACTGAGAGAGCATCCTGTTTTAACGGAGTGGGCTGTTAGTCAAATATCTACTATTGATATATCTACTATTGATATATCTACTAGAAATATATATCTACTAGATATTGTTCAAACTTTTTTCCTCTGAAATCAAGAGAAATGCTACTTGAAATAGAATGCCTTCTTTTATCCTGTGATTCGATAAACAAGGCTTGTAGATAAAAGACAAAATTTCTCGAACATTAAAAATCTTGTGCTTGGAACAACATATTTTCTTTTAGTTTCAAGAACATCCTTTTGTAAGAAGAGCGACATATACAAAAGATAAAATTCTCTGAGATTCAGAGAGGATTCCATTAAGGATAAGATTATATATTTTTTTTAGTGCAGAACCCGATAACATGACTTTTTATAGATCTAATAACCGATTAGGATGAACCTGATTATATGATAAATTTCTAGTCGGAAATATGGCCAATTTGGTATTATTCGAACCGCATTGTTTAAGACTCAGGATTCATATAGTTTCTGTTCTTTACTTGCTACTCTGTGCAAATCAAGTACTATGTTATTCGATACTTTGTAGTTTTCCCCTGCGTGGGACGATGTTGCAAAGACGCGTAAATGATGCGGAACGATCTCTAAACAAAAACGAAGGAAAAATCGCTAACGCGCCGCCGTTACATCGGCTGGATTGCGCAAAAATACGAGCGAACCTTAGCAATCCCTGTGTCGCGCGCAATTTACGGCGCATCTGTAATGCAATCGCGGTTTTTGCATCAACTTCCGCGTATAATATCGGGAAATTAAGATATTCAATTTCCGATTTTTGCAGCGAGGTTAGGGCTCTTTTTGCCGTTGGGGCTACAATTATCACAGCTGAGGCGAACGCTAATTTTGTCCTCGATTAATGATCACATGCCTCGCATTCGTTATTGTAATACCGGTTCTGCGAGAGTAAGTTCTTAGCACGTAATCCGAGGATGTCGCGTTCGCGATGATCGCTCGACTCGCTCGTGATATTCGAAACCCGGAATCCGCGGAATGAAAGGAAAATTAATCCGTTAAATTCACACACGATTTAGCCGAGATTCAGGAGGCGATTAAATCGCCGTGATGGTCTTCTTCGCTTACATCGTAGCGCAGAGCGCGTAGTGGTGAACCCGCGATGAGACAGGTACATTAAAGTTTTCCCATCAGCGAATTTTAGCTAAAGTTTCATTCAGCTTTAGACACAGTCGCCATCGCTTAACCCAATTTCATCGTCTCGGAGCAAACAAGCGCAGGAATGCAAATAGGATGGCACTTCTTAAGTGAAGTTCCGATCGCTGAGCGGACCGACCGCGGTTTCAGTAAAGGTCAGCGTGATCTACTTACTGTCTCGGATTAGCTCTCTTCTTTCTTTCTTTCTGTCTCTTTCGCTCGAGCCGATTTAATCGTTCCTTCTGTCTCATTTGCATCCTTTCGTCACCGAATTACTCAATCGGATCGCTGCCATAGAAAGCGCGGCTCCTCTGTTCTTTTCTTCTTGAGGATCTTCCTCTCGCCGATATCGCCGAGGAATGTTTCGAGAGCACAAAAGCGACAAAGCTGTTCTATCAACGACTGATTAGAGCGCTGTTTATCGAGAGGATAACACAGGGAGAGCGTTAGAGCTGATAGTTTGGCCTCGGGTCGCAGGCCTAACGATGACCGAAATCGATCGGCCGAGGTCTGCCTTTACCAAATCTTTCCTGCGCGAAAGACGCGTGACGTGCGATCGGCATTCTCTTCGTCGGATAAGGTCATCGTCGCACGCGATAAAAAGACTAATTAGAACGCGCTGGTGAAGTCGAATGGCCGAGGATCTCTCTCTCTCTCTCTCTCTCTCTCTCTCTCTCTCTCTCTCTCTCTCTCCCCCTCCCTCCCTCTCTCAATATCGACCGGACTAGATATCTTGAATGAAATACATCGGGCGTGCCGTGGAATCAACGTCAGAGTCGGCGCGCTCAGTTCAAGGGTAACGCTCGATTACACGTTCATTAATCACACACAGGCGGCACGAGTCGCTCGGGCACGGCTCGGATTGAAACTCTATATCCGTCGGGGAGCCGCAAGCGATTTTAGAAAAATCGACCGTCGACAGGTGTCGACTCGAATTAAATACTTGAACGGCGGGGAGAGATCGCAAAGAGCACGCTTTCGTGTCGCCGTTAACGCATCGCGGACGAATCGACAACTCGAGCAGACGAGAGAGTTTCGCGCCTTTAGGGTTTACTTTGCTTGTATACGGAGAGAATTTGTGGAATTTTGTAGCTGAAAAATATCGACATTCGGCTGTTTCTTTTCGCGTTTTATGTATGTCATGTATTTTAGAAACTGAAATGTGCTATTAAAAGGTTTCTATGCTTCTAACGCGATTTACTGTGCTCTTTGGCAAGACAGACCTTATTCTGGCAGTCTATTCCTATACTACTAGAAAATTGAGAAGAACGTATATGAAGAAAAAGAAAAGTATACAATATTCTCCTCGCGCAAGTGTAACGAAACACTGTTAGAAGCACTGTTGATTACGAGTAATAAATCAATCATTCGTTCTTGGGATAATTTTGCAAAGTAGCATTCTTTAAAAAATCAGCATACGATATGCTAGAATATTAGTTTACTCTTAGTAATAATTCGACTTTGGTCAAAGGATTATTTTATTCTTAGAAATGAATGTAATATATTTCGTTGATTGAATTTTTAATTTTTAGTTAGACACAATAGAGGTTCCTATTCGCTATCCCATTCACAAGGGAAGGCGAGATTTAATTTAAGAAATTGTGTGAAATAGGGCTAAATATACGTCGATATTATTAACTGTCCAAAGATGAAGGGAAGCGCTAAATTTGACACCGCAATAAAGTCGGCGCGATCTTGACAACGTCGCATAATCGACACGTACGTCCGTCGAAAATAAACCCATTAGACGAATCTAACAGCATTCTAATGCCAAATGAAATTTGAACCGAATTTTCTGACGCGTCTCGCTGTTGCATAAAACCGTTCAGAAGAACTAAGCAGTCAAGAAATTGAACACACTTTATATTCGTCAATTTCGCGATGCAAGTAGTGTATAGCAATTACTAATACACGCTATTGGAGCAACGGTAGATTGAATCGCAAAGCTAATAATATTTTTGTCAATTCAGTTTTCGCAACAAATTGTTGCAGATATTATCTCAATCTTGTCAGACTTTGGAAATTTAAGCAAGCAAAATCTCACGGAAAAGAAATTGATTGAGATACTAATGATTGAGGCTTAGTCTATAATATATAGAGTAAGTTTGGTGTAAGAAGTAAAAGTAGGAATAAGAAATAAAAATAATTTATTTCGTTTACGCCTATACACACACACTCTAACTCCCTGGAAGTATTTCATTTAAAACAAAAACTTCTGATGTAAGAAAGTTAAAGTACAAGCAGGTATATGAACAAAATAAATGATTTTTATTTCTTACTCCTACTCTTGCTTCTTATATCAAGCTTAGTCCGCATATTGTAGACCAAGCCTGAGATATTTCTCCAAAGTGAATTTAATATTTCTCAGACAGGAGTCGAGCGAGAATCGTGCCCTCTATGCGCACCGCGTCCGAGGTCATTCTCCTCTCGTGTTGATCTCTCGATCGTCGATCGATCATCGCTCGATAGCATGCGGAAGCGTAGTGGTAGTAGTAGTACTCACTGTATTCCGAGGTGTCGTCGTTGGAGCCGTTGACCGTGCCGTCCGGCAAGATCTGCAGATGCCGGTTCTTGACGTACATCTGTATCTTCCTCGAGGTGCCGGTGATGTGGGAGAGGTTGGCCGACCTCTCGGCCCTGTTGCCCGCGTCGCCGAGCAGATCGACCGGCGCCGCACTCACTGCACCGATCATCATCGTCGTGCCGATCGTCAAGACACTTACGCGGCTCGGTCCCGCACTGAACTTACGCACACTCCGGCCGAACAGTCCGCTCTGCCCGAACGTGACGAGGAAGAGGAGAACCGCCAGCCGGAGGAACGAGTGACCGCGGCACGCGCGTCCGCGCCTCTTCCTGCTCGTGGGATCCTTCCGCGCCGATCCGGTCCTCCCGGCCTGGATCTCCTCTTTCAAACGTTCATCGCGTCCCGGCCACCTCGGTGATCTCGCGTTCCCGTCCGCTCTCGAGTCTTCGTCATCGTCGTCGTCGCCGGCAGCAACAGCGAGTCGTTCACCGGGAAATCCCTCACTGGTATCGTCCGTGTTGTCCTCGCAGGACCTTACCTTCGAGCAAGAACGCGAATGGTGACTAGAGAGAAGAGGGCTTCCTCCCGCGGCACGCGTCCCACTCGGCCGATCGATCGAATCCCGACTTGGATTCGTGTCGGGACGCTGGCCGGCGCGGAGCAGCGGCCGTGTCCAGGAGCGATCCTGGAGACTTCGACGCCTCGCGATCGCGCGCCCACTCGTGTCCGCGGCTATCGCAAGCCGCGATTCCGCTCGCTCGACCTTGTAGCGCGTGTTCCTCGCGCCCTCCCGGGAGTCCCGCGTGACCGAGAGACACTCGTCCTTGGAGGCATTCTCAAGCGCGCGCGACACTCCCTCCGGTGCCAGACACGTGAGCCCGTTTCCTCCTCGTGTTGGACGTGGCGGTGGCTGCGTTGACGCGCGACTCTTTGCCAGGACGTCTCTCCCGTTCAAGGCCTCGGCTGGCTCTTCGTCGTCGGCGTGCGTGTCGATCTCTCGATCTCGTCGCGGACCTTTCGGATTCTGCCTGTCCCCCCTCGAGTCCAGACGGTTCGGCGATTTGACCGGCCCGTGGATCCTCGGTAACCTCGCGGCTGAGTCCCGGCCGAGATCGGCGAGTGAATTGGCGCTCCGGCAACTTGAATGTGCGGCTCGGCGCTGTTGGCCGGCGGAAATCGGCGTCGTCGGGCAGTCGGCACGGGAATCACAGTGCAGCACCCTTGGCCCGCCCGTGTCAATCTCAGCGGGCATGACGGTCTCATCCGACGCTTCTTTCTTTGCCCTCCTCCTCCTTGGCGGCGTTACAGCCGCTTTCCACTCGGAAGTTTATGATATCGATCGCTGTTTTGTCCTTTCTCTTTCTTCTTTTTCGTCTACAATTTGCCTTATTTATCTCACCGCTTTGAACGTCGTCGAGCGACGTCGATCGGTTCGACCGCGGTTATCGTACGAGAGGTGTCGATGAAGGCTGCGTCCGCTGTCAGCCGGCATTACAGCCCCATATCAGGAGCCCTTTTCCCGTCACTTTCGTCTCTGAAGAAGGTACCGGGAGAAAGCGTCGGCCGGAAACGGGGGATGCGGCTGCCGGTCCGCTGTTACCGTCCATGCACCGTCGCGCTTTCGGTACTCTCGCATTATTGCGGTTGCCGCCGAGTCGCATCGGTGTAGCTGTACGCACTGCCCTAGGTACCAGTGCAGCCGATCGTCGAGCCCCAGAGTGAGCTGCCGTGGATGAGAAACGATGGTACTGGTTCACGGGGTGACATCGAGTCGCCGATCTCGCTTCGGTACAAATTGACACTAGCGGTTGTTGCTTTCGACAATCTTGCTCCGCCTTCGTCTCTCTGTCCCCCTCCCTTGGCTCTCCTGTTATCTGCTGTTGCTTGTCAGTAGACGAGAACGGAACGAGTTCCCATCTCTCCCTCCACTTCCGCCGGATTTCTCCTGCTGACTCGTCTTACCGATCTCCTTCTTTCGGGTTCCCGTGTATGTCCTTCCGTAATCAGCTCAGTGTCACGCAGTCATGCATAGAGTTCTCTCGCGAAAGATCGGCATGAGCAGGTAGACCCCCGTGTTACGCACTACCACTGCTTCACCATTTACTCAGCTATCACCACTTTGCTCGTAGAAGGAACATCGGGGCCCTCCATCCAAAATCGACGTTTCACCGGTAGGGGCTCGTTATACCGGACCGATCTACGTTTCGAGAGATGTCCGCGAAAGCGAGAGAACCTCAGTCTGTCTGAATTCGTAAGAAATCGACAGAAAGGGAAGGATCGGAACTGACCTACGAATCTACCGATCGCGCGTACACCTTTGACACGGGCTCCAACAAAAATACTTCAAAGAAGAGAAAAGAAAGACTCGCAAGGATTCGTTGCGAAAATCCCCCGTTTCGCAACAGTTCCTCCTGAACGCGGGGGGTCCTGGGGGACGGCGAGATCGCACGGCGATTCGCCGTGACGATCTCACGTCTGGGCGCGAACGGGTATGATCGAAGCCACGCGCTCGGCGGACCTCGCGTACGCACGCAATTGTCACCGAGGGGGTCGCGGGGGTTAAGCCCTGCGGCGACCACACGTCAGGGTTATCTCGCAGGGTCGGATGGTGCCTGTGCGGCGTCCGAGAAACTACTGAACGAGTGCCGCGGTTCTCTTCCCCGGCTCGGGTTCGGGCACGCTCCTCGATTCGCTCTCGTAGAGAGACCGAACCGGCGCGGCGGCGGTGGCGGCGGCAACGGCGGCAACGGCGGCGGCGGCGGCGGCGGCGGTGGCGGTGGACGGACGGATCGACGACGGCGGCAGCAGCTGCGGCACACCAGCGCGCACCACAGCAGCGGCTCGGCGGTGGCGGTGGCGACGGCGGTGGCGATGGCAGCAGCCGAGAGTGAAACCACCAACACTGTACCAGCAGGACGCACGACGGTGCTGAGGTCGACTCGGCTCGCTCTACTCACACCGACCTGTCGCGGCAACATCCATCCCATCCCGCTCTCGAGAGAGCCGGCTGGTGATAATGATCGTCGCCGTCAGTCGTCACTGTTGTCCCGGTCGCCGTCGTCGTTCGCTACCGTCCCGTCTCGATCCCGTCGTCGTCGTCGTCGTCGTCGCCGTGTCGTTCCGCTTCCGTCCCATTCCAGAGAGTCGCGACGCAGCACGCGACAGATCTGGACGCTCGCGAGGACCCTCCGTCCGCTACCGCGCCAACACCAGCACGAGCATCACCATCACCGCCACCAGTATCACCTCCTCCACCACCACTACCACCACCATCAGCACTACCACGCGTCTCACTTCTTCTGCCCCCTCTTCCGCACTCTCTCTTTCTTTTTCCTTTATCTCTCTTTCCCTATCTCTCGCGAGCTGCAAGGTAGAATCTCTTCTTCTTCTTCCTCTTCTTCTTCGTCAAGTCTTATCCCCGTCTCTATTCGGCCGCATGGTGCCCTTTCTCCTCTCTCTTCTCTCGGTGATTCTCTTCTCTCGACTTCTTCTGCTCTTCCGTCTATCGTTGCTTCTCCTCTCGTCTCCTCCTCCTCCTCCTCCTCCTCTTCTCGTTCGTTCCGCTCTTCTCGCGTAAACCTCTCCGCTACTACTCTCTTCGGCCGCGGATCGTCCTCCGGTCTATCGCATCGACGAGCAACGCGCGTTCCTTTTCCTCTCTCTCTCCCTTCTTCTACGTTTCTCTTTCTCTCGTCGTACGATCGCGGAATAGGCGAGCGACCAGAGGCTACTCACCGGCGGAAAGAAGAGGACGATCGACGACAAGGGCCGTGAAGGACGTTCGCTCGCGCGCGAACACCTGCGAACCCGAGAAGATGAATCGCTCGGAAATCGCCTCTTGCACGCGCGCCCGCGTTAAGATTCCTCCACCGTTTCTTCTCACCACCACCAACAACTTCTACACCAGCCTTCGTCCACGTGCACTTCCTTTTAGCGGGATGCTTTTTGACGTTTCTTTCTTTCACTCCCACCTGCATACGCGCGCGACTACACGATCGGATGCTATTGCTGCTGTTACTGTCGCTATTCGTTCTCGGTTTGCGACTTCGCGTTTCCTTCGGCTGCGTCTTTTCCTTCCCATTCTCTCCTCCACTCGAGATTGAAAGAGGTCAGGGTTAAATAATACGCCAGGTGCTCCTGCGAACACAAAGGAGATCGGTTTGCGATTCAGCTGATCGGGTTTTGCTATTTAGCCGATTAGTAAGGTAACGGTCCTAATTATGAAACGAGACTTCGGGTCAGACTTGATTCATTAATGTATTAAAAGAATACGTATCATGATTAAAAAAGAAAAAAGAATCTGGATACAATTTTTTATACTCTTTAGTCTTTTTATAATTATATTCTAAATCTGCACTCACAAACATTGTTAATATTTAAGAGAAAATCTAAAGTATTATTTGGTTGATCGATTATTTGAATTGATAAAACTGTTTGTAGATTTTGCTACGTACGTCATTATTCTGTATAAACTAAAATGTGGATTATGGACATTATTGATATAAAATTGGATATCCCTATAATCTATTATAAGGACATGAAAAATTTGCTGACTCAGAATTTGGACTTACGCACAAGCATTTCTAATATTATTCCTTTTTAAATTTCGAATCAATTCAAGGTCTAATAATTTTGCTTCAAAACTATGATCCATAAATAGGACCCATTATCTTATCATGTAGCTGAAGTTATTATACGAATAGCTCAAATTCCTATATCTGCACGGAAAAAAGGTTTGGTTGAATTAACTAAATATCTGGTCGAATATGAACGATCCAGAAATTCCGATTGATGTAACCCGAATTCTGTTTAAGTTAACTAAAAATCTTGTTAACTTAAACAGAATTCGGGTTACTTTAATCGGAATTTCTGGATCGTTCATATTCGACCAGATATTTGGTTAATTTAACCAAACTTTTTTTTCCGTGTGAAGTTTATTTTTTTTACAAGTTGATGCATCACATTTTAGACGGGAAAAATGTGACGTTATTAAATGAATCGTCTCTATAGTCGGGAGAAACAACATTTATATCGATATGCATAGTGTATGCATAGGAAGAATAAGATTCGGCAAAAGGGTAAAACAATATTTCATAAAAAATTTACAACTAGTGCTGTCACTTGCATCGGTCGAGCATTTGCATTTTGATATGTCGCACAGATTTCCGTGTAGTATAATACACGGAAGTCCTGACCTTTATTTTGCAATAGCTTCGGCATCTCTCGTACTTTACAACTTCCGAGTAATTTCCAGTAAATCACAGCCGGGAGTCTTATAACAAGCGGCCCTGCAATCCCATTCCGGTGAAATGCGACGATTAAGGCAATGATCGTAGCCAAACGCGCGTAAAAGTACGTGCGCGACGAGGCGATATATCGATTGTTCCCTCACTCGTTCGCTCGCTCAGGGGGAAAACTATCGCGGGCGCTCCAGAAGTGGAAATGTCTACTTCTTACATGCGCTTACCCGTCTTAAAACCGTACAAAGATAATGGAGAGATACTCTTCCTCGAGGGAAGTGACGAATACATTCCTGATCACACATCTTATTCTACATCTTCCATTTTCGAATTTCTATATTATCGAGTTTGTTTGCCATATGGCACTCTTAAGGAGGGTTGAGTCACTTGCTTATCGAAAATATTTTCTGAATTATATCATGAATATACAAAAAAAGAAGATCAATCCCCCAGGGATTTTTCCTTTGGCTTCTATCATGTGACGCTAAAAACTATTTCTAAATGACGATAAAAACTATTTCTCGAGTGATTTTTTATTTATCTTCACGTTACTTTACATTTAAAGCGCGATTTTTCGCAAGATAAAATAGAACGACGCGCTCTCCTAACAAGAAAATCTCGAAAATGCAAGCCCAATGATAAAACGCTCTTTCTTAAAATTAAACCTAAGCAAACGACCACCGTATCGAAATCTCCAAAGTCGTTCATCAATATTGTTAATAGATTATTTAGTATCAAAGTTCAATAAAAAAAGTTCAAACGCGATAATACGCCATCTAATTAAATTTCAAAGCTATTGGGTTACTCTGTACGATTTGTCGAGCACCAACAGTATATACTCGTATTCGCAGGATTAATGTAGAACCATGATTTAAACTCGGTCAACAGGAAGAACAGTGTGTTAAATCAAATAGTGACGGACGGGTAGCGAAATTTTGACGTTTGTAATTCTCTTAATAAATATTAATGGTTGCTATTGTCCACTAGAAAGTAATTGATCGCACAGCTGCACAAATATCAATGAAAGATAAGTGAAATGGATAGCTCGGCGAAATGTAGCGCGTGATTTTCTTAGCTTTGAACTTGCCAATCACTCGCGCAGACAGTCTGCGAGAGAGACGTGTGTTATTCTTGCATGTTAAAATATACCGTGTGAATTGCACCGAGATGTATGCAAATAGTTACGATACGAATAGTACGATACGTTTCACAGAATTTTAATATCAAGCTCGGCTTTTATTGAGAAAATTAAGAACTAAACAACTACAAACTAATATCTCAATATTTCTCTAAGGTAAAATTGACCAATTAATAGCGGTAGGCCAATGCGTTAGACGTTATAAGAAAATTACATTTAATATTACCTATAAATTATAAATAGAAGAAATTTAACTGTGTGTTAAATTTCTTCGTGCGTAAGTAAAACAATTGCGCTATACTGGTTGGAAGAATAATTAGTGGCAAATCTTCCGCTAACGTACAGTCGGCTAATTAGCAATGCAGCAATACTTTTTTTCGATGAATTTTGTAACATATTCCGTATCTAGTAAGAAATCTCTCCTGAGAATGTCTGAAAAACAAATTCTCCCATTGGATACGGGATGCGTTACGAAACTTATCGAGGAAAAGTGTTGCCACCTTTAATTAATGGACTGTATTGCATGAGATGTGTATTAAAAATATAAAAAGAAATAGAATAACGCGTGTTATCATTCATTGTGCATGAATATAATGAAAATCGGAAGAAAAAGAAATCCGCCCAACGTGGGGCTCGAACCCACGACCCTGAGATTAAGAGTCTCATGCTCTACCGACTGAGCTAGCCGGGCTCGTGGTAGATCCTTTCGAATTATACATGGTAAGTTACCTTTCCCTCTGTACTTCGCATACTTCGTTTACGTCAACGAACATATTAATTATTGCAACTTTTTGCAACACATATTATTAACACATTCTATGCCGAACGAATTTCGTTACTTGTCATATTATGTTTGTTGAATAACACGTGTCTCATAGATATTTCTAAAAATATTTTACGATTATATTTTATCTTACAGCTGAACTATCTGATGATTTGAGCTAAAATATGACACTGGAAGTTCAGTGCCACGTGTGACACGGAACGTGTTGATATTATTATTGTTATTGTTGAAAAGAATGTTTATGGCGTCACTATTTAGTTGCACATCATAAACTAAATCCTCGAAAACGAAGAGCTACTTATAAAAAGTGCATATTTATTTAAACTGAATGTCTACATTACTTATAGATGCAAAAGAAAATGAACAAAAATCATTTATCTTTAAATAAGAAAAAACTAACGTATACTTTATGAATGTATCCCTACGTTTCACAGAAAAAAACTCGATTCGTGTAACTAATTTTCTGTTGTTTGAGGACTTCTGCCCCTCTTACCCCCAACGGAAACTTGTAGGAACAAAAACATTCTTGTAGATTTTTCATCAACCAGTTGTTTTCCGTTATTTCTACAGAATGCAACCAGATGTTCAGTGACGAATGTTTTCTATTGCGATTACAGAAAATCCTTATGTCGTTTCTCGCTGTCAAGTTTTCGTCTAACCCTTATCTTGTTACATAAACTGAGATTTTTTACTTTGTACTTTATCATCGATTTTATCATCGAATTTTCATTAAAAGACCCGCTAGAAACGTGCATTACTTCCAGAAAGAAATTGTCTACTAAAAACTAGTCCTCATTCTATGACATGAACTGAACAGTTTACTGTCGATTTTCGCTAAAAGTTCCGTCAAAAACGCGCATTATCTTCGAAAGACAGTCGGCCGCTGATAACCTTCTCGACAAATACAACATCGCCTAAGTTAGGAGTTCTCGTAAAGCGAGTCAGAGCGAGTGATGAAACTTTGTGCGAGCGAGTCCTCGTTTGCAGGACATCGATTTTATCGTTGTACACGTGAATCTATTTAAAGAAGGCGGCACATCAAAACCCGAAGAGACGTTAATTAGTTGACTACTTTGAATTTATCGTCAATATCGAAAGTCGCTTCTCTATCTCGTTCATAAAGCAAATATCGTCACTACTATCATCGGTGGCTCGATCATGTGCATACATACGTATATGTATACGGTGTGTGTGTGTGTGTTTGCGAAATTACTGCGACCCTTTTACCCTTCCACTCAGAGTGTTTCGTTACCAATGCTATGCACACTGCATTCGTGTCATCACGTCGTATTCACAATAGTTACCTCTCATCGTGGGTGTCAACGTGGTAATATGTTTCGCGTTAAATAACGCGAATTAAATGGGATAATTACGGTTACGGTGAAATTTACAGCGGATAAACGACGGCTAATTGTGTCAGAAATTAGTATACGGCCCCGACGAGTCACAATTTGCGATGCGATGCGCGCCGAGCTCGAAAGGTGCACGGGATCGCGAGCTGTTTCACGTAAATTCCCGAATATACGGCGTGCACCCTAATATACTCATGCTTGTCGCGTCTCTTCGACAGATCGTCGTTCCGCGGGATCGCTTAATCGGGGGGCGTCATTGTTTTTATGCATTATAACGAGCCGGAGGAGTTTTCGTCGGGATGATGTTATAATCATCGCCGTGAAACCGACGTTTGAACAAGGGCGTGACCGAGCCGCAGCGGCAAAAGAATAAGTCACGAGGGGGCAGACGAACACAATGGCGTGGCATCTAATCCGTGCAAACACAACACGGTCCTGAAATTCTAATTAACTCTACTCCGAACCCGCCGCTCGACTGTGTAGGAGGTCCATCTATGAAAACCTCCCGTGGCTCAACTCCATTTCTCGCGCGTATTAATTGTGTATTCGTGTGCAGAAAGGTATGAATACTTTATCTTCGTCGTACTTCGGTTCCAATGAACCAGTTAGACATTAAAATAATTAAATTCTTATTAACAATTTAATTCTAACATAAAATCAGCAACTTCAAGGTGTTCGACATTTAATCCGACATTTAATGAGAAAACTCGCAGGAATTACTCAAAAACAGTTGATTTTATGTAGAGAATGAAATTGTTAATAAGAATTTGATTACTCAATTATTTTAATGTTTGAGTTCAATTTGCTTATCTGTGCTCCAAGATGAAGAAAAAGTGTTGAAACCGTTACGTAAACAACTTTACATGCAGTTGTACATTTGCACGATAGAAATGTAATAAAGTTTCCCCGTATCTAATGAAATACATTCGAGATTCAGCGGTGTGACAAATTCCACGGCGCAATTGAGCAATCTCGGTAGTCTCAATTCGAAATTCGCGACGTCGGTTGCATTAATCACGGCGTGCGAATAAGCATTGTGTGATTGAATAATTCAAAGCGACCTGAAACGCATAAGAGCGCCGCGTCGCGCTGCACGCATGCCGGGCCGCGCTGCACGCATGCCGCGCCGGTGCGTAATCTCTTACGAAGTGGCGATCAAATTTTACGAGAGCGTGTTAATTAAAGTTCTCGTCCAGTTTCGCGTAACGTGCGCGCTCGTTTCGAGCGCTCTCACGGGGATAATTCAGCATCATCCGCGAAGGCTTCTGCGCCAATGGTGAGCGCCGGGATTTTATAGTTTAATAATAGAGCGGCGCGCGGGTAGAGTGTTTGCTTATCGCATCCCTGATTTCCAGCCGAAGACACGACGCCGTCCGTCGTCGTGCGCGGCTTATAGAGGAGAGGAGGAGTAAAATAAAAGAAGAAGAAAGCGAAATAAGATGCAACAAGAAGACGCGCTCGGCGGCGAGCGGAGGCGATGGGGTGGATGTCCCGCTCCATCCCCCGGACGCGAATAATCGAAGGATAATTTGAGCCGGCGGCCATCTCGCCACGTATTTCGTACCGTTCACCGGGTACACCGTGCTATGCCACTCACCGTGGCTTTTCGTAATTGTCTAAAACTTAATTTTGACTGCCCATATTGATAGTTATTACTTGAAACTCGTCTCCAGTGGGACACTCAGGCCCGTAGTAACCTTCTAACCGTAGTAACCGTGTTTGTTTCGAGTATACTTTGACCATGTTCAGGGTCTAAATAGACCCAATGGTGAGAACTCACTATTTAATTGACATATATGTATTTTTTTATATCTTTTATTTTAGCATTATATAAAGTAATTTAGTATAATATGTACTGACTTTTTCTAAAATAACTCGAAAAGTCGCGAAGTATTACATTTGTATTTAGAATATTACAAAAACTGTATCAACTTTGAAATTGACTCAAAAAAGACCTAAAGTACAGCTAGAAAGTTAATAGTTATTATTTGGAACATGTTTCAGGTAAGATACTCAGATTTTTACTCAGAGTTAAATCCAAGTTTTTTTAGTTGAATTATGATAAACGCGACATTTACACTGTAGTTGCGATTCAATACAAAATCTCATCTAACTCCGAATTGAAATCTGAGCACCTCACTTGAGACGAGTTACAAGTAATGACTTAATACGGATCTCAGATTTAGTTCAGAGTCAGATAAGAGTTTTTCAGTTGATTCAGTTGAGTCAGATAAGAGTTTTTCAGTCGCAATTATAGATATAATGTCATATATTATACAACTTAACTGAAAAATTTGGATTTAACTTTGAATAGAAATCTGAGTATCTCACATGAGACAAATATCAAATGACAACTATTAATATGGCTCATAAATGTCATATGTATCAAAATTCAAGTAAAAGCTTGGGTCGAGTCTGAATAAAAATTTGAGTATCTCACACACATGGAATAGGTTTTGGGTGTAACTATCAATACGGATCTAAAAAATGTGATTTCTTGATATTGTTGAACGTAGGGACATTTCATCTCTGATATCGAATGAATGAGAAATAGGGTGTTCGAAATTTCTTTCGAGAAGGATCAAATATTCTTGATACCATACTCATGCATACTAATATCGACATATACTTGAGAATTGACATATTTATTTACGGACTATATAGTTATTTATTACAAGCTTCTCGCATTCGGAAACACGATATTTTTCCCTCCTCAATCACTATTTCCCTTAACGTAATATTTCCCTTTATCTCACGTTCTGATTTCACGCAACGAACGATTTTGTTCGTATTTAAATAGCTCAGTCTCATGGATTCTTTTTTTGTTAGACAATCGGTAAAAAGAGAAACCACAAATATCAAACATTCACTCATCGATATTTATTTTATGTAAAATCCCACTTCTATTCTCGTGTTATCCCTCGCATATCGAGTCGTATAGTTAGGATGTCTAAAACGACCAGGCATGCCCAGGCATTGTTTCCAAATAATAAGCGCCGCTTATTGAAAATTCCGGTTGAGCGAGGAACACGGGGTGCAATCCGAGGAAAATAAAAAGTAAATCCCTCAGTGTGGAAGCTCGCCCCATAGACCCCCCTGCGTAAGTGATCGAAGAGGTCTTCGTGTAGACTTAGGTGTAGGTTAGGTGCCCTCATACCACACCGTACAGCTACACAAGGTAGATGGGCGTAATTCAATGTGCTCCAGGCGCGATTTTTATTTCTATTCTCTCGTAATAAACGATTATCGTAATAACAGTGATTACGCGGCCGGTTCACCTGCGCGACTTTGAAGTCGGATCACGCGGGCATGCGCATGCCGTCGTAAGAAGATTAACCCCTTAACTGATTACTCTCGCCTGATCTTTTTTTGATAAGGAACCATCGGTCCCGTTTCCTACGCGAGTCAAACGCGCCGGCGCGACGTGGACGATGATCGGTTTTTACAGCCGCGTTCTCGCCTGTCCTCGATCGATTATCAGTACGAGTACGCGTGTAAAGGGAAATTTTCGATGGAAGAACGAGATTTCCACGGCGGAAGGTATCGTGTCGATTGTTCACGCTCACTTCGGACGACCACGGCGGGCCCGGTGGTGTATAATTCGATGTTCGAGATTTCTCTTTCGGTGCACGCGCGTACCTCGGAATGAAGCCATTAATAGTCACGCATGGCAGATCGATGGGATTGCTTTGCGGCTATCGACCTTAAATTACAGTCATTATAGTAAGACTCCAGGCCTTCGTTCGATTTTCACGGCTATGGGACTACTCGGAAATCTCCGCCTCGAAGTATTAGAACTCCCGGCATGGATCTTGAGTATCTCCTTTTTCCCCAATTACCTTCCCACGAGTTTGTTGCAATGCATTTCGGGGAAATGCTCGGACATGTCGCTCGAACTTCATCGTTTGAGAGAGAACACGAGTGAATTTCTAGAGGCGAAATTGTGCATGCATCATGACGGAATACAAAATCTTCACGGAATGCGGAATTTCTCGATCGCTCGGAAAGATTGACCAACGAAGCAAAGACTCGAGTCTCTTATTTAACGAAAAGAAGATATCTGTTGAAACACATCACAACGGAGTTTACAAAGTTCTCGCGCTCCTTAGGATCTACCTAACACAACCACGAAGAATCCAAGAGAAACGTGCCGCGTGGTCGTCCAGAAGAGCGCTATAAAAGGGCGTACAATGCGCCTGTTAATACCATTAAACTCAGCTTCGTCTTCTCTCCGGACGCCATGCGTACGTGTCCTACGACGGTGTTTACACCGTCACCCGGGGTCGATCTTACCGAATAGAAACGAGACGTCGTAAATAGACAGCTTGTCGCGCGCCGGTGCCTTTAGGAGGGATTTAAAGAGGGTGGCCACGAACCTCCACAATGGTCTCGTGTCCCCGGGTAGCTCCGGGACGCTCAGCGCGTTCCACAAACGCCACACAGGTCGAGCCTGAGATCAGATATTGTTCGGTCCTCGACTTCCTCCTCCTCCGCGACCATATGATGGATGAAACCAATCGGTCAAGTGAATGACCGGGTAACACTGGGTCGTGTGCGCGAGTATATCGTGACTGCGGGTGGCACGGAAGTTTTCGTGGCTTTTGGAATCCGAATCTACGTCGACTGTGTCGGCATGGACGATTGAATTAATAACGAACGGAAGGGTTCGAAATGTGACTCGATGGGATAAACAGGCTAAAGGGTGTTGCTCTCTACACGCAGGTATATACGTGCAGTGAGGATAAATGAGCAGTTCAAATGCAGGACCTTTTGTATGCTTATCGCTACACGATTAACGTTCGATGTGTTTCTAATTTTCAAATGTGTTTCAAATCGATGTGTTCAGATCGACGTTCGATGTGTTTCAGATATCTTGATTAGATGATCAGGTATGAAGGAAAACGTACAGTAGCTGGCACTAGTTACGACTCGAATTTTATCGTTAAGATGTATGTGGATTTGTTGATTATTTATCAATTATTATTCAGTTATTTTTGTTTTAAATACGCATACATCTTGACATTCGGTAAAAGAGTGCTGAAAGCAGAATGCCGGTTACTTTCCCCGAGTATGATGTACTCGGGGAACACCTCGTGCGCTCATGAGAACACAAACGTAATATTCTTCGTGTTCTCGTTGCGTTCGACTTTCTGATGAAGCGTGAGCATAGAATACTTTGTTTCTAAGGATGTAGAAAGGGAAATTCTTTATCACAAAGTGATGGGCGGTGACTTTCCGTTTCGAGCGAATCCGCATGCCGATCTCTGTATCTACAAGAACACATTGCCCCCCCGACAGATAAGATCGGTCCTTCGGATATTAGAATCTGAGAAAATGTCGTTCGGTCTCGTCTCTAAACGCGGTTCACAATTCGGCATTCCGGGGTGGGTATAGAATTTCTCAGTAGGAAAGATCCGTGCTGTCGCTGATGAGGGGGAGGGAAGAGGCAACGAGGCCGGTGCGATCGTCACGAGAAAACAATTCCCGCGCCAACCCTTTCGTCGTGATTAATGTATGCAAAGATAGTGGAGTTCGGGACCGAACTCTCGGATTAGTTTCAGGAAGAGAGACGGGCGAAGATGAGAGAAAGAGAGGAGGGAGGGGGAGGAAGAGAGAGAGACGGTGAGAGAAAGGTCGAGGAAGAAGAAGGAAGAGAGGAGAAAATAAAATGCTCGCACCCGACCCGCTCGTTATAAATGCCTCCATGTGTCTATTGTCGAGGCACGCTAGGTGTGCTCGAGGACCTGTAAACTCTTTCCCGTGGGGTTGTAGGGAGATGGGACCCGTAAACCGTAGGGCGCCTCTCCCTCACGACGGGCCCGATTTCTCGACTCGTACGGTAGATGCGGTTCGCCGATAAGGGACTTGTAACGCCGATTTCTCGAATCGACGATCGTAAGTCCTGCGTTTACCGCCTGCGTGATTCGTGTAATTCACTTCTTGATTGAATTCACAATCGGATAATCGTACTTGACGTCAAGTAAAACAAGCGCAACTCGGTGATTGCTTGTAATTTGAACACAATCGATGGCCACAGATAATTTCTGCCACGTTCCCCGATCTTTCTTTCTCAAGAGTATTTCGCATCTTTGAAGTCAATATTCATGTTAATTTCCAAGTCATATGCGTGACAATTATATGAAGATAATTATAAAAAGTCACACAGTTGATATGATAATAATTAAAGAAATTACCTTCAGTAAAGAATCGCATGTTTCTTGGAGATTCGATCAAAAGCGGTAATCCACAGCGATCACCGCCTTTTGTCGCAGGTGACCGCTAACAACTTACTTCTCCCTGATCTTACTTTAGAAAATGATTTCGCATTTTTTTGAAAATTCCCAAGCTACTGCGAACTCCCGAAGCGGGCCGATGCGTCGCGTTGCACTGAAGCCAAACACAATCTCGGTTCAACGGTCCACGGCGGGATTGATTAATTGAAGGTTACGGGGGTTCAGAGCGTTAAGTGGTTCACCGAAATCTTCCTACGGAGCCCGACGTCGGCGACTCTGAAAGGAGAACCGCGTGTGGAATTAAAGCCGGTCCTTGGTCGAGGATGAAGGGAGGAAGGCTGAGAGAGGAATGCGACCTCGGCCGGTTACCGCTCTTTCGTGTCAAAACACGACACTAATGCATCATTAAAAGAACGCACCCCTAGCGTGTGTCGGCGTAGCGCCGTCGCGGAGACACCTCTGATAATCGATTGACTCGCGTAGGTTACAGTAGGTGCGCGTTACGCCCTACGCCCGGATTTTTCGGGCTCCTTTTAACGAGCAACCGTAACTCACGATTTATTGGGACGACTCGTTAGGAAAGTTCATCGCGATACTTATGGGCCGCTGCGCGCGCGCGCGCGCTATAATCGAGTAGTTTCCCAAGCGACCACGCTGATCGATACCGATTGCGACAGGCGTGTTATGCTGAGCGTGCGTGCGTGTTGAGCGAGCAACGGGATCTCGAGGTTAACGCAGCAATAACGAGAAATGACATTTTGTATCGGTACTTTCGACTTTAATTCAAGGAATACGCCATCAAAGTATCGTGTAACAGCTGTTCCTGATGCAATTATAATAGGGTAGTGGTTGCGATATAGGCTCAAAGGAATTTCAAAGTCACCTTAGCATCACTTTAGTTGTCTCTGTGTGTAATGGTAATATGTACGATTGTGTGTGAGTGTGTGATATGATTCAGTTACTTTGGTACATTGAATACAAACAGTGTAGTTGCATGTGATGTGGCAATCGGAAATCAGTGACATTGGATGCACTCTGGTTGAAGCAACCGGATATCGACACTGCTGCAACGCCAGTAGCTCAGCAATTGCTCTGCGGTTGCAGCAAGCACATAATTATTTGTTCCGCATTTCACTACTGAATCTGGCTGTGACATAATCAGATTCACGTATGAATTAACCGTATTATTTTCTCTCCGTTTAGCTTTCATTAATATTATCCGCTATTACTGCATGTTATTGAAATAATTGCCAAGATTATTCTGTTACAATCATTCTCGCACATAATGCCTTTGTGATAAAAGTTTTGTGAATTTTGAATTCGCGAGAACAGCGAATTCATTGACGTGTCGACGTGTGCTTTTGTGACTTCGGTGAGAGGCGATCCTCAACACAAACCCATCGTGACAACCACTATCGCGCAACGAGAATTCGTGATAATTCATGCGATGAGGGTGGGTTAAGATATTAAATAAGTGAGAAAGGCACGCACCACTCGCGCGCGCGCGCGCGCGCGGAGGCAGGGCCGGCAGTCAAGGGGTTAAATGACAAATTGACGCGCCATTAAATTGGCGGGCGAGGCAGTGCAGGTAGAGAGATGCATTCGGAGATACACTCGTAATTTTTGGGTACACCCGCTCGGGCCGGCTCGAGCCGGCCGAGCGGGTGTAGCCGAATTTGCGTTGCCGCAGGCCGCGATCGTTATACGTCGCAGTTTCTAAATTAGGCTCAACTCGCGCTGATTGAACACCGGCCGATCTCTCGCGGACCGATCGGCGATTTATCGCGGCCCGATCGACGATTATTAAAGTCAAGTGCGTCGGGGATCATGCTTGCGACGTGCAAGCCGCGCCGATTTACATGCCGCTAGCCACCCACCTAGTTTGCAACGTGAGTAACTCTTGGTCCTTTGACCTGCCAACATTGACTTACGATTCGCGCTTTTTATTACTGATTAATTCGCTGTGATATATTTATTAGGAATATTTTGTTGAAACATATATTGGACGCGCTGCGTTGGATTTTTCTTTATTAAAGAGGGTTGTGTCTTTAAACATATGTCGTATAGAGTCGCGGAGTTCGCTTCAAAAAGAGGAATTCTCTTTATTAAAAAAAAAAAAAAAAAGATTTACATACACATGAATCACGGAATTTATATTGAATTCGTCATCATCCGGATTACTTATTTAACAATTTTCATAGAATGATAAGAAGAGAAATTTAATTAACAGTGACTTTTTGCTTGTCGGTAGAGACATAGAAACGAACATCAAAATTTACATCATGATAGAATAATGAACTTTTTATTCGCCTCTCATCATTAAGAATCAAATGTAATAAATGAATCTAATGAATCGATTTCTAATATATGAATTATTAGTCAATCATCTATAATTCATTGTAACTTTGTAACGAGGTCGATTTTTAGGCATTTCCAGAAAATATGGAAAATATTTCTATATATATATTACATATGTATATATGGAAAATAAATTTTCTAGAAAATATTTCTAGAAAAATATAAAAATATAAAGTATGGAAATTTAGCTATTATGCCAGCTTGTTCATGCAGATTAGGTAAGCCAAGGTTAATTTGTTCGTCATCACCTCAACAATTTTCATTGATCACTGGCTCGAACGAGACTTTATCGTCTGATCGGCGATTATTGAAATCAAGTGCGCGCGCACGTCGAAAATTACCTCGCTACACCTTGTTAAATTACGTGAGTTAAATCGCGCGAGTTTTTTAAGGCAGAAAAATATTCCGCGCGCAACAGGTTCTCGTGCTTAATTGATATTCCTTTAACGCGACACACCGGCACAAGCTACCGTCGATTATCATCGATATAAATGAGTTGTTTTTCGTCGATGTAAATCGATTTTATCTATTACGAGGGCGAAGAGAAAAAAGAAAGAAGATACCGTGGGATATCTCAGACTCTTCAAGGCCCGCCGACAGTGGCTTTCGGCAACGCGAAACGGTAGGCTCGATTCGTTCGATCGGCGCGGGAGAAGTCGGATTTTCCGCGCGGGAAAAGTCGGATTTTCCGCGCTTCTTTCGTATCGTGCGCGCGCCACTTCGACCCACCGCGGAAAATTACATCGCGCTCGTGTCGGCGCTTTTGCTCCTTGAGGAATGGCTAAGAATAGCAATCCGCGGAACGAGCTGATCCCATTCAATTCGTACACGCGCGTTAGACCCAATGGAAACCGCATTAGACTTGGGTGTAATGACATCTGGTCGACGACGACGACAACGACGATGACGACGACACATCGGCTTCGTGAAATACAGCCGCTCCCGTCATCGTGACGTTTTTAGGGTCACCGATGCCGGTTAATCCTAAGTACGGTTAACTGAATATTCTCTTTGTACAGGGTGACTCACGTTTCTCCTTCCCGCATTTCTCTGTGACATTTCACCGACTCGAAATTTATTTTTCGCTTCCCCGCTTTTCCCCATTTCTGCTCACAATTTACGAGCAAAAATCGACGAGTAGTTGTGTTTTAAAATTTATAACAATTTCACTTTGGGCATAGTCAAAAAATTTTGTCGTGGGGGATAAATTTTTTGTGAATATGAAATAATTAGAATTAACTTTTAATACTCCAAAGAGAAAGAAAAAGAGAGAACAAAGTTGTGTAAGAAACTTGCTTTCCTAAATTCAGAAGAGAGATAAGTGATAATGGTTCGACACGGGTGGTCTCTCGGTGAGCTTCACGCAGTTTGCGGATGCTTGAACAATTGTTCCATCGCATCTACATCAGGCGAGAGTTAACATATTGTACGAGCGGTATCGATCGGCTGTCGCTAATCCTTTGGTAGACCTGTACGTGCCTTAATGCGTTCGGCGAATTCATCGCGGGCATCTTTTATTTCATCAACACGCGAACACGGGATACGCGAATCGCGTGATCGAGGCGGACGATCGCCGATGACACTTTCACTTGGGACACGATAAATTAGCGTTTGAAGGCGCTTTAATTCAAAGAATCAAATTAAAAAGGAAAAGAGAGAGAGGAAAATACACAGATCTGCTATTTCGAATATTTACATATATATAATTGCAGCATTATATGATATATCTTCTTTCCCTTTCTCTTTCTTATATAACATTGCGTAACTTTTATATTGCCGCAATTAAGCAATAGCTCCCGCGAGATGCTACTGGAAACCGTGTCTCTCTTTGCATCTCTTCGCTCGCAAAAAGAGAGCATCTCGTGATAAACGGCATTTAATGTACACGAGCTTGTGCTTTTTCATAGATAAAATGAAGACAACGTTGCGAGGTAGACGCATTCTCGAGTGCCTTTAAGTAAGGTGCTCTTTCATTAAGTGTAATCATAAGATCCCGATATTTCTGCATCGTTTCTTCTTATCTGTCGGGATGCGATACGAATTTCCGGCGTGTTTCTCTCACGGGGCGGTTGAATTAATTCTACATAAGCCAAAGCGACACGCACCAGAGGAAATTATCGGAAGTATCTCCTTAAGGACAAAATCAATTGCGGTAACTCGATTCGTCCAAGATTCTTCCTTCTCGTTTCTGTCGGCAGTCGGCTTTCAGTTATTTACACGTATGTTCCACGACCGTCACTTTGTCGTTCTCCTCTTTCTTTCTCTTTTTATATATGCATGATATGTAAATATTTAAAATCCGGTATACATATGTATCTCACGAACTTGAAAATGGAAATTTGACGTCTGCCAAACATCTCAAGGAAGTAGTCTTCGATAATAATTTGTTGTCCAACGGACACAACTTCTTTAACAGCTGTAAAAATTGCTTGAGCAATTTGTCTGACTCAAATTTTGAAAATAAATTTTAATTTATGAAAAAGTTAATAGTGACAATTATAATTACTATCAATGCTATACTTTTACACACGGATGCGCAATGGCAAACTTTCAACTTGTATTTTCCTGCTTAAAGAAGTTGAACTTGACTCGGGATCTCTGAGAGCACTCTGCATTACCGCTATGAAAAATCATATTTTTGTTCCCGGGTTAAGGACGACGGTTTTTTGAGTAAGATAGGACGGGAAACAGTGGGGGACATACACGGTCTCGGATGTTACCGAAAATTATGTGTTTGGGCAAGGCAACGCTGTCGCTTCCTGTGACATGATAGGATCGTAAAGTGCCTTGACATTGGTCCGCTTCCTCCGCCACGAAAGATGATATTAAAATGCAAAACTACTATCTCGTGTGAGATCTTCTCCCGGCGAGGATCACGTGGCGTTATGGTCCATGCTAATCTCCATCCGTTTTAATCTTTCTCTGTCTTTCTCTCTCGCCTGAATGTGCGTTCGTGGCAGCATAGAAAATCCACATGAATATTGCACATTGACATTGTATGTATATATTTATATATCATAACCGTTCTTGGACGATTTGAAAGATCGAGATTTCGAAAGAAACGAGCGAAAAATGGTTAATTATATGCGAAGGCAAATTGGCAATTAAGAAAGAACTGTATTAACATTATGAGTTAGTAGATTTGACAGAAGCTAGTAATAGACAGAACTGAATCAATCAATTAATTCTGCAGACAGGGAACCAAAGATGGATGAATATTTATTGGGAGACAACAGCTGTATATATAAATATGCACGTTCGCCAGTTACATTCCAGTCGGAGCATTTTATGCGCGTGTTTTCCTTTTTTTTACTTTTTTATGAAAGATAACGCGTGTGTTTCACGAATTTAGATATGCATAATGGGTCTTTGCGCTCGCGTTCGGGCGATCGAGCCGTCGATGTCAAATCATTTGAGTTTGTTCGGCATATAAATGTCGTATAATGCGAACCTGTCGCAATACTTAATGTGCATACCGTGTTTGATAGATTATTTCACAAGTTAAGCTTCTTGTCTTTGTGGCCACGTGGCTCAGCTTCCGAGAATATCATCGGCGATCCGAGCCGAATTACGTACGATTGACTTGCAAGTAATCGCGCTATATGCTCCGAGGAGGTGTCCTTGCCTTCACCAAAAATGTGTAATATTTTGGAGAAGGAGTGGGGAGAACATTTTGTATTTTTTTTGCAAAAAGAATAAAACTTGAAGATTGTTCTCAATAGGGTAAACTCGGATAAGTTGGCCATACTTTTTTAAGATGCAAAAAAAATATATTTCTTATTGTTATTTCTTAATAGCGTTTAGCACATTACTTCACTGAAGCCTACAGTACATAATACCATCAGAGTTAAAAGAAAAATACTTCAATGAAATTATTTATTACAAAAATATCAAAACATGAGCATTGACCATTTTACTTAAATGTTTAAGACAAGATGGCCATAAGGAATAGATGACTCATACATATTTTATGTTCAAGATTTGACAGAAGCTAGTAATAGACAGAACTGAATCAATCCATTAATTCTTTAGACAGGGAACCAAAGATGGATGAATATTTATTCGGAGACAACAGTTGTATATATAAATATCCACGCTCGGCAGTTACATTCCAGTCGCAGCATTTCATGCGTGTTCTCCTTTTCTTTTTATGAAATCCTATAATATTCTGTACCTATTATTTTATAAAATAATGAAATGTTTTATGAAATAATGAATACTAGTATTCTGTATCTATTATTTTATAAAATAATGAAAAAACATAATTTGACATATTCATTTTAGTATAGGATATTTAATACATATTATTTTTGTGAAAAATATAATAAAATAGAAACCTCTATTACAAAACTTTAAATTTTAAATTCAATTTTTGATCAAAACACATTGAACATAAGATTTAATTACTGTTGATTTAATTACTGTAATATTGAAAGTAATTTTTGAAATATAACGATTTTTGTTTTATTAATGTTAGAATGATAGTGGGTCATCTTACCCAAAATGTGAGTGAAAGACGGTTATAATAGTACTTATAAACAAATAGTAAAAATGAAAATAAAAATGCATGTTATATTATAATTTACATACCTACTTTATGTATCTAACGTTAATTGCGATAGCTTAACTGTAATTTATTCGACATTACATTAAGTTTTAATGGATATATGAAAAATTTTACAGGTAACCGAAAATAAAAATATAAGTATAATATTCATAATCTTGCTATTTCAAAAAATGTGCGCATATACACTACGATTATCTTTGTGACTACTTACACAAACGCAATGTTTTGCAATTATTAGAGAAATTACAGTCTATGGCCATCTTTCCGGTATGGCCATCATATCCGAGTTTACTCTATACAGACGATTATCTCCTTTTACTCCGCTTAAAATTCAAGAAATCAGTCTTGTAAGTTGGTAACGTAACTGAAAATATAAATCGCGAATAAAAAGCGTGATTGGAGCGAGGACCGACTCTTTCGCCGCCGACGACGAGACATTTCACGCGGTGTTAAATACATGCGCGCGCAATTACGCGCGTCCGATTAGCGGTTTGCGCCAACTCGCGCAACGACACGTGTCCATCGAGCGCTAACGACGCGGCGTTTCGATGTTTCGGGCAATTAAACGAACACACGCGGCCTTACTTTCGGGAATTTGCGAGGCCGGCGCGGGAGCCGACCGTCGTCCACCGCGCCAAATCGAGACGCGGCTCTTGATTGGGCGCGCAGTTTTTTTGCGCTCGGACACGGAACTTCCTTGTCTTACCGAGTACATCATTAACCGCGGATGCGCGTCCAAGGTAATTATCGCCGAAACGGAGTTCATAAGTTCGCCGATATTTATTTTATGTTCCGCGGCGATGTTCACTTTTTTCTTCTGTCACGTAGCACAAAGTAATTAAGGTACTTGAGGAGATTGGAATTTCGGATAAAAAGGAAATTTAGGAGGATCAAAAATAAAACAACCGTCGGTATCCAATAATAGTCTAAATTATTCAACAATCGCACTCGAGCAAAGATCACATCCAACGAGCGAATTACTCCAACTCCCTAAACAACTTCTCAACCCCTACAACAGCCCCAACAGTCTTTCTTTTTGCACATTAAGCAGAATATCTATTTACAGATTTTGCAGTGAGATTTTACTTTTACTGGCATTTAAGTGGCAGTCTTTTCATTAAAAATTAGTGAGTTATACTCACTACTGATCATCGATGAAATAGTCCTTTTACTGATTCATTGGGAAGCATTAGTGCTGATCCACTTTAAGAAAGGAAGGAACGAAGAAATCGCGGTTCAATATCAATTGAATCGACGAATCTTCCCAGAATATTCAACATTCGCGATCGCATGAAAAACACGTTTAACCAGCCTGAATCATCCCTAAACGAGCCCAAAGAATGGCTTTCCTTTTCGCGTATGGTCCGTCGCGCAGGGCCATACTCGTGAACGGTGCCGTTGTTTATTCGTTCGTTACCAGGCTTCCCATCTCGCCGAAACTTGTCGGAGGCTCATTGAGCCGCGGCGTATGTAAATTTATTCCATTGAGGTGTGGTGGAGCGACGCGCCGCGTGTATATCGCGCATGGACAGCTCCGTCTTGCCGCCTTCGCGTAAGTTATGTACCTGGCCGTTTGGTCGGTCGGTCGGTCGGTCATCCACCACGTCTCTCTTTCTCCGTTTCTCTCTCTTGCTTTCTCTTGCTCCTCCTCGTCTCCACGGCCTCCGCCACCGTCGTCATTGCTGAAACCCGGACCACTTTCGCTCTTTCACGCGCGCGCGCTCGCTCGCACCGAGAAGAGACGCCTGGCGAGGTATAATTTTTCGAGATCGGTTAGCCCGGGAAAGAGGGATGATGGTGAAGCCTTGCGTGTCCCGTCATGTCATGAGAGATTCGTACGCCCTTTTGTTCGGCCTCGCTCAACATTATTCGCGACGCCGCTGCTCTCGTTCTCGCATGCTTAGAAGAACCTCACGCGAAGATCAAGAATGTTCTCGTCTTTATTCTCGCTGTACCAAAATCGCGAGATTTATTAACATGGGAATTTTCAACGCGGAGCGACATTTTCAATGTCGTTTCGCGACATTGGAAGAGCTGTGACGTCGATGGCAGGTAGCGAAGACGTGTGTACGTGTGTGCGTATACGCGTCTCGACACGCCACGTTGATAGAAACGATAATGGATCGTGACACTGATTGAACGTCGATTAGGAATTTCGCTCGGAGAAATATCGGTTATCGTTTTCACACAGGCGCAATTTTTTATCAAAGTGTAATCACATCATTTCAACGCATCAAGATGAAATACAATATAATTATAATCGGGATACATCAGAGATTATCCGCCATCGCAAGTGGATTAATTTGACGTTTGATGTATGGGTTAATCATTACGTCCAAGCACCTAGGTGAAAACGTTATCGGATTATCTTCTCCTTATTATTTATTCTTATTGTTATTCTCATCCCTCGGTAGCGCTTGAGGAAGCTCCGCGGCGTTTCTCGAAGCGAGGTAAGCGCTCGGAGCTTATAATTCAGGCGGTTAAGGGAACACACATTATTTATCACCGGTCATCGTAGTCGCTTTGATTACTTGTTAAATCACAGCCCGCATCCATCGGCATTGTCATAACAATCGATGTTAGTTACTGCCGTAATAGCAACTAGCCGACACATAGTAATTATCACAATCAAGATACTCGCGTACGAACTCAATCATCCGCGCGCTCACCCACCATCCTTAACCACCCGGAAGCGAATCACGTATTTTTATCTCTATGCTCCGGCTACATTAGTTACGATCGTATATACCAGGTGTTCCTGCCGGATCGCGTCTCTTTTCGGATTGCGCGAGTGAACGACCGTAGGGATTTCCATTCGTTCGCTCCTCCCGCGAAAAATCTCCACTCACGCGTTCACAATTTTTTGGACATGCGATTTAATTAAGCCGCCCGACTAGTTGTGTCGAGAGTCAAGTTATTAGCACTGTTATTCTCACTAGTTCATTCGCGACTTGTATAAACCGCGGGAGAATTCGCGCGATATCCGAGACACCCCGTGTGCAGGCAGGCAGTCTCTGAGCGGAGAGATCTTCAATATCGCAATCGTGATCGGCGGAGATGGTGTTAATGCGGACCCCCGTGGTTAACGCGTATCCCGCCGGGTTAATGCTTCGGCGTGGAACTGAAATCCGGTTCAGTGGCTTCTCCTTGTACGTAACTCTCGCCGTTTGATATCGTTTTTATTAAACTTTTAGGGGGACAAGTAACGCGACCACCCGCCGCGGCAACACGCCCACCCCTGTGCACCGCGTAACTCTCCGTCTTACGACTTTCACCCGAATTCTGACGTATAAGCGTCGCAAATTCCGCGAGATCAAAGCTCGCGGGTTTATCGTACGAATCAAGGAATGTTTAAATGCGATGTAAGTGACAAGATCGTGGTCGCTTGAAGCAGTCTCAGAGACGGATGCAATTTGCGTGTATCTCAATGTACTTTTGAGAGCCATCGTGTGTCGGGAAAGAGAGAGATAGAGAAGAGAACACGAGAGACTTAACCCTCCGCGTGCGCGTACTGTCATTCCTTCAGGACATATATCTGGGCCTGTCAGATACGAACAACTTTAAACTACTGTAACTTTGAAAATCAATAATTTCCGGACACATTTTTTCAAAATATATAGAAAAGGTTCCGCTGTAAGACAGTAGCGCGTGAGATCAAAACAGTTTTGTACTATTCTTAGATCTTCCCGGATTCTTTACAAAAATTGGTGAGCGATCAAATATTCGTACAGGAGTCTCACAGATCCCCGAAATTATACGCGAGTGTTTAATAGAGTTCGATCTAATACAGCTGATGCAGATAACTTCATTAGAATCTTAGATCCGTGGCGTCGAAGCGTCGTCTTCGAGCGTGTTCAAGATTTGACACTTGGATTTATGGCATTCAGTTGGTTCATCTTGGCCGCTCGGCGGGCGATGTTCGATCGACGGGAAACTTCCCTTCTCCCCCTTCGTGTTCTTTAGCATGTAAGAAGAGGTAGAAGCTTCAATAGTGGAAAGACCTAATATTGGTGTTTTATATTGGCGTTGCTCGTTGTTACCTCATTTTAGGCACACGTCGCGTTTACATGTGACGCGCAGATAACATCCCGCAGTGCGCACTTTACACATTAGCCGAAGATACATTAGTCGAAGTGGTGTGTTATCTTTTTTTTCCTCTTCTCCCCGTAGGCGTTTATCGCGCGTCGCATACCGCACAGAAGACATGGTAGCCGGGGGACTTACCTGCTGTCCGCGCGCACTTCACGCAACAATGTTCGTTGTCCAGTTAGAGATGGGTCTTTCTCTCTCTCCTATCTGGACGAGTCTCTCTCTCTCTCTCTCTCTCTTTCTCTATCTATCTTCTCTTTTCTTGCCTTCTCTGCTCTTCTCTTTTCTTCACTGCTCTTTCATCTCGACTTCCCCCGGCACAACTCTTGGCGACTTTTCTCGCCGTCGATTTTTCTCACTGGTCTCTTCCGTCGGTTATCTGAGGTCACGGTGTACACGTCGCTTCCAGGCGAGCTAAGGTCGACGCTGTCGGCACCGTTAGCGAGGCATAAAATCCCACACCGCAATGTGAAACGCCGCCATGGCGAGATCGATGGCGAACGGCGGCGGCAGACAGCGCGACGTGTAGGTGATGAAAAACGAGCAAAACGGTCCCTCGTGGGACGCGAGCTCTCGTGCCACCCCTCGCCGGAAGTGACGCGTCCTCGTACGGATACAGATCCACCAGCCGAAATTCCGAAATCCGAGATGTCGTAGGGTTCCCTTTCACTCATTCTCTCTCTCTTTCTTAGCGGTACATGTCCTCCCGCGTATGTAGATCCCGAGACACGATACGCGAAATTTATCGGCATTCCTTTGGAAACGTCGCGCGAGACTCGCTCCGGATTAAACTGATTTGCTAATGGCACAAAGCCGGTCATGGTGACGCACGTGTGTGTGTGTATTCACTATATCAAGTCGCGTTCTTGGTGTCTTTATGAAAGCGAGGTACTCGCTTAAGCGTATTCTCTTAGCGTATCACTCTCGTGTGAATCTCCACGTGGAAATATACCCTTTTCGCGTTCAATCTCTAGTTGCTCGAACACTTATGAAAATACTAACGAGAAAATAAGTTTAGTATGTTGATGAGATATTTTATTCCTTTCGCATTATTTTTTCGCGCGTTACATTATACAAGAGTGTTATTACTCGTACTTATAAAAGTGATTTTATAAGAACAACGCGGGGCACTAACTATGGAAGTAACTACAAAGATCTGTTTGAAATGAATATACGGAGTGTGAAGGGAATAAACGGCTCGAGACAGATATAGAAGAGATACACTTAAACGCTTCCTCGAGAACCGTTAACAAGAAATGACAGAAGTGTATTAGCGAGATGACAGAACGCGCAAGGGGCAAATGAGACGAAGTAATATAGGCGAACCGGTGATTGCAGCTAGTTACAAACAAAAGAAACTCATGATGATAACGGTAATAATGCCGACACTGATAGCGCCATAAAAAAGTAAAAACAATAACCGACGGTGCCGTCGAAGAAATCGGAATTGAAAAAACTCTCCCCGAGAAGGACGGTCATAAATACCGTAGCGAAAAAAGGGAAAATGATTCTAGGTATTTACGCGACCCATAGCAGGACATGTCTCGCGTTGAATATATAATCGATATAAAAACGGTTAATGAAGATGATTAGACTTTGCTTACTAAGCAGTTACCTCATGCCGTCCGGAAAGACGTTGCAAGCCCACCTACATGAACAAAATGTCAAAGGGTTCGCCGTCCACGGCAAAAAAGAGAGCAACCGAAAAAAAGGAAAAATGCAGATGTATTCGCAATTAATAAGAAATTAATATAGATTGCGGTCGAGATACTGATGATACGGTGCGACGCACGCAGCGATAACCTTATACAAACTTACGTTCATAGCCTGTTAAAGAGACATTATCGCTACAGTTATCTTCTATGAGGGCCGTTAACTTCGATTAAACGTCATGATTACTCGGATACGGGAGAATATCTTCAGCGCAGGCAGGCAGTATCACCTGCCCGAATAAAGCTGCTCGATGGGGTTGCACTCGAAGAGAACGATCTCCGACATCGCGCTTGAAGATTCGTAATCGGAACTGTAATGTCTAATGTTTTGTGAGTAGCGCGCAAAAAGTAGAGAGAAATATTTTACGCTAGTGTCTTTTTCTTCATCTCTTACGAGAGAGAGAGAGAGAGAGAGAGAAAGACTGGTTTTAAAAGATACGAGTAAACGAGCTCTTCCGACTCCTCCCACAGATCTGATCGGCAAAATCGACCTATAAACAGGATATTAACTACTTGCAAATGCGTCGTCTTGTAAACACACTTCGTGAGTGTCCTCGTTGGAATTCGCGTAGATGTTTATCAAGCAGTCTTTCATTTTACTACTGCGAAAGCTCACTACACGGAGGGATCTTGCGAGTATGTAAATACGTCGAGCAAGCGTGACATTACATGTGTATATAGAGAGATGGATTCTATAAGAACTTATATCTATGTAATATCTACATATAATACCGGTTTGCTCTCTCTCTCTCTTTTT
>NW_022639502.1:999594-1019683 GCF_010583005.1 Odontomachus brunneus | reverse complement strand
CCCCCCCTCTTTCTCGCACTCTCCTCGTGTGTGCGTGCAATGATAGTGCGTGACTGTCGGTTCGCCGCGTTTTCCAATTTGCATTACTGATCTCAGATAATTATATCTTTGTTAACAAAAGCTATCGGGTTATTCACGACGCGTCCCAATCCAGCTCAACAAATCTTCCTGAACACGTAATTAAGGATCAAGTAGAGAGAGCTGCTCGTGAAGGAAGTAGAGTCGATTAGCAGACAAATTTCGATGTCGTCGCGATCGGCAGTCTGATGCGAATGTACTCGAATGAACTTTGAATGTATTCAGTGCGTGCGCCTACCTTATTAAGAGGATATTTATTGAGTCGCACTCCGTATAGAATGCGACGAATTTAAATTCTTACACAAATAGCGAGCATATATGTGTTGTTTTTTAAGACCTGTTAACCTTTTGAATGCTATGGGTTTGTATAGGCGTTTGACGAATTTTAGGTTAATCTCTCGACATCTCTCGACATCAGCAATAGTTCCATCTATTATATCATGCATACCTTTAGCATACCTTAGGCGCGCATTTGTAATTATTATTTGAAACTCTCAAGTATCTCACTCAAATATCTCAAATGAGATACTTAAGTGAGATAATTAGGTATTAATAGTTGTTCTTTGAAACTCATTCTCACGTAAGATACTCAGATTTGAATTTAGAGTTCGATTTGTTTTATTTGAATCATACAATACCTGCTACACTATATATGTAATCGCGATTCGATTACAAAATTTATATCTAACTTTAAATTCAAATCCGAGTATCTCACTTGAGGCAAGTTTCAAGTAACGATTATTAATGCGCTTCTTAGATTTGAATTCAATATTAGGTAAAAGTTTCTTTGAATTACGTGATTACAGATGTAAATATTACATATATTATAATTCAATTTAAAAACTTGAATCTAACTCTGAATAAAAATCTGAGTATCCCACATGAGATAAGTTTCAACTATGAACGTCCCTTAACGGTAGTAATAAGCAAGAGTTTATTTGTCTCGGTCTATTAGTTACGTTTTTTCACGAAATTTTTTCTTCCATTTATTGACTTATGACAGCCTAAAGTGTCTCTTTTTCAGCGATCGGTTAGTTTTGAAGTGCTCGCATTCAAGAGATTAAGAATTTTAAAAATTAGATTAATTTATTTTAAAGATTATTCGAAAGTGTTGAGAAGAAGAGAGGGAGAGAGCCTCTCGTGGAGAACGGCGGATCGAATTTAATTTAGTCACTTGTCGATCACAGCCTTTCGCTGCGGGCTACCTGGCGTAACGAGACGCTCATAAAGCCACCTTGCACAGCTTATTTCCGGCGTAGCCGCCTGTCCGCGCCGCTATGTCTCCCCAATGCGTGTAATCGCATACTCGAGTCATATAAATCAAGACCAACAGAATGAAGAACGCGAGAGCCGAGTATTTGATCGATCACTGATGGGTAATTTAACTAATCGCTAACCTTCATCACTCCTCAATCGCTAATTAATCACTCGTGGACGCGGTGCTATTGAAGTCGCGAGTATTGCTTAATCCTCCCGAGTCATACCGACTCGACGCACATGTCGCATGCTTAAGAACAATGCACCTGGATTTGCACTCACCGACAGTCGTAGGTGAGGTATCCTAGAAGTGATACCAAGCGTGAGTCGGAAACGACCATTACGCGGGAACAATTGTTCGATTGTGTGCGCGCCGACGACGTAGGAAGACATTAAAGCCTAATAACAGATAGTTTTGATTTTCCGACGGAATCGGCACAATGTCTTGATAACGGGGTCGGTGCGGTTCGCAGGGAAATAATAGCACTACAGCTATAATAATGCGTGGAAGATAATGATTTTCTACGGATGCGATCTATAACCGAGAAGAACGGTCATTTTCTTAAGCACGTTTGTACTGTAATTTATAAAAATAAGCGGTCATTTATGTGTTATAAATACGGCAGAATCCAGTTTCTACGCGGAGGAATAAAATCCTTAGACTTTCAGATAAAAAATTTATTTTTTAACATAAAGGTTATTTAGATAGAAGAGAGCTTGCGCGCGCTTCATTTTTTTCACTTAATCATGAATGTTCCTACAGTATTATGAATTAGGTGATAGATTCAAGATTCAAAGCAAAATTTGCTTCGGACATCTCGACAGATTTCATGTATCGTGACATATTTAGCCAACTTTAGTATCGATCTTTTACCGATGCTCTCGCACGAACACTTCAGACAGACGTCGATGTCATATCAGATATATCGCTGGTTTTCCCAAATATAAATCTATTGAAAATGGACCACACATACGAACCCACTTTGAAGCGTTCGCGCGCGTTTTCCCTCTCCTCCATCCACGGAGCATGCCGCCGCTCTCGTGGGTCGTTCCCTCCGCACCGCGGCGACCTCGTGTCTCGACGCCGGGCAAGCCAACGCCATCGTAATTCGTTCGAATTGCACGTACGCCAAGTTCCACGAGAGTAGGGATATCCCGCCGATATGTGCGGATATTTTGCTTTTTTGGCGCCGCGCAATTGGCCCACGCATCTTTCATCCGCGAGACAAGATTACACCGGCATCTGCTCTCGAGGCGACTCGCGAGCGGTGTCTTGCAAATGTTCCAAACGCACGCGCGCTCAGCTTCTCAGGTTTGAACGACTCCAATTTTGCGCTGTGTCTCACGAGCGGAAAAACGAGAGAAAAAGGAACGTTACGTAAACAGACATGACTCTGTCGGGAGATCGAGCTTTGCAATCGCGAGGAGAACCGACTCCACGAAACCTCACCGTTGGGTTTCTCTCCGCGGAGAAATCCCTCGCGAGATAAATGTATCGAACGCGCGTCTCAGAGAAGTCGATAATGATGCCGTCAGATCCTGTCGTGTAAGAAACGGGATACGGCAAAGATACGGTGAACAGTACGTCTATACGTATCTCGGTGGTAAAATAACGTAGGTTATTCCATGTCGCGCGTGTTTCTTCGTTTTCCTCGGCGATGTTCGCGGCATGCTGTGTCGACTGGGCACAGAGAACGAGTTGCATTGGCCATTAACCGCACCTCCGTGATGGATAAGATAGTCAAGTGGCTGTCTGTCCGTCCGTCCGTCACGTGCGGACACATCGCTAGACGGTCATTAATCGTTCGCGCAGGGTCACATCTCTAACATTTATACGTGCGCCTGATAATGACGCTTCTTTCCCTTCTATTGAGCTCTCTGGCAGGTGGATCGACTCATCAAGTGTTCTCCCGTATGTGTATCGTAGGCCGATGATCGGCTTTTTACGGACCATTAAGGGACACCGGCTCGTCTCCTCGCGACGTCTTCACGCGAACTGCACCACAACCGTTATCATGCAATCTCGCGATCGCGAATCGAACACGACGTGTATTCGTCCGGATGCATGGTGATCTTAACCTTCTCGGCGTTGCGTGGCTATTTGTTAGCGGAACGATCCGGAATCTTTCTCCTCGCGTGATATTCTCCCTTGCACGCGCTCCCCTCGGATGCACTTGGATGAAACTTTTGAATGAGTCAGCTTCAAGTGTCATTTTGAGGGTTTCTCAGCATTCTTGAGAGTCATCTTTCTTCTTGGGGAATTTATTTCGGTTTGTGTTATATTAATTTTTGTATAAATATTGACAGATGGTGTGGATTATAATCGTTATTAGGAATTTGTGTACTAAGATCGACATTGTGCAAAATGCAGCAAGTGACGCTTGAAATGTCACATGAGATGCACGGCATCCCGGCAAATCGGGCGCGTGTGAATCTCGGCTTTCGCTATTCGTAGTCGGAGGAAAGTTCGCGTCAACTAACACGACCTGCGTGTTTTATTTCTGTCCGCTTCTTTTATTAGAGTCCGCACGTTCTCGCAGTCAGTCGAGCGTCGCAACGACGGACGACTGACGAACGACTGGGAAGAAAAATTCGCGTCTCCGGGTAAAGATAATTCTCCTAGATCAGCGCACCGCGCGTACGTGGACTAGTTTTATTGCCCGTATGTCTTGCGTGTTTTACTTTCCCGTGCACGTTTATCGCTTGCTTATGCGTACTTGGCACGATGTTGAAGAATGCTTTATCCGTACACGGACGGTAACGACCCGTTGTGCCTGTAGAATTTAACTTGCCTGGTCAAAGGCTGCACGCTAGACGATGTACCTCCCGAGAGAAGTTTGTGCAATCTTGTTGAATACATATAATAATTGTTGTTATAGATTCTGCGGGAATTGACGAAGTAATTGAACGTGTGATTATTTTGCGGTTATCTTTGCTTTTACGCTCAAACCTGTATTTTATATCGTACACTTCGTTGCGTTCTCGTGAAAGTTAGAAAAGGAAAGCAAGTGTAATGCTCATTTTGAACGGTATCGAAGAAATAGTTTAATAATTTAATGGCGGCAGAAACAGCATTTTCAGTAATCGAGAATATCGTACGCTGATGACGTCTACTTCGTCGACGCGTATCGTCAGCAATTTCTAATTTGATTAGCTTGTAACTTAATTGCGACTGAAAGTGAGACACAAGTCAGCGATCGATATTAGTACAACGATCAATGATAACGCAGCAAAAGAGGTAGCAGTCGCTCTCATTTCCTTGGAGTTTCAGCGAAATGCCGAGCATTCTGCAAAGACGGAGGTGTCCCACGGCGAGGATCGCGATAACGCGAAGCTCGCAACTCGTTTATGGACGTGCTTAATCTCAATGTGCCATCAACATGCACCCCACATACCGGTAGATCACCCTTTGCCCTTCGTCTGTTCGCCACTGTCGTGACTTATGAGCTACGAGCGCGACGATCGTTTTCAACAACTGGGTGAGCGTGAAACGAGCGTAGGAAAGTCGCATTCTTCTCACTAGTGTTAATCTTCCTAGATTAAACGCACGCTCGTTATCCGATAGTACGACGGTAAAGGCGAATTCGCGCGGTTTACTTCTCGTCAGCTTCTCGTCCCGGCGAAATCGTGTTAGAAACAAAATAATTCGTGATTGAAAGGTTGAAATTGGGAATTCAATAAACAGAAGTCGCCGTAAAATTTACTTCCTTGGGCTTGATTTCTCTCCCGTTACTTTTACAAATTAAAACAAGGTTTTGTTTTAAGTAGAGCTTCGCGCGAGTTATATCTCGCGGTTTAATTCCGTGGAGAAGTCTCAGTTCATTAGCCGTACCATTAGCTGCATGAATTTGAATCGGATCATCGGGGATATGTAATCTGTATCATCGCCGTGTGTGTTCGTTTGACACATTGGACGCGACTACCGCGTGGTTTCGCCTTTAAGCCGAAGCCACGCATGAGGAAGACACGGTCGGAGAAAGGAGTCCGGTCTCCGCGGCGGCACAGTTCAACTGCGAAGGTCGGTCAATGGCCAACGCGGCTAACGACGGTCGGGACGGAGTCGCGAGCGAACGAAACGAAGAGGAGGAGAAGGAGACGGGGCGACGTAACACGCGGTACAGTACCAGAATATCATTACGTTCAATTGCTACCCGGCGACGTTGTCCACTCGGCCAGATGGTGCATGTCAATGTACGTGCGCGAGCGCGAAGAAGGAGCTCGACGAGGTCAGAAGGAGAGAGAAGGCAGGGTGTGGGTGACATCGTCGGGCTCTCCCGGCTCTCTCCCCTTCTGTCTCTCTCTCTCTCCTTCTCTGTCCCTCTCTCTTTTTCTCCCTCGCGCGAGAGCGGTAACGAGATTATTCCGTGGCGTTTCACGGGTTACACATCGCGGGCCCACGACGAATTTCGGGGCTCTTCGGGGCGCGGCTAATCTGATTATGGAAATGAGGCACTCGGCGCGTCTCTTTCGCGAAGTCGCGCCCGAGGGTTTAGCACTCGACGTCTCGACGGGCCCTTTCGTCAAAAACAAGGGTAGCGTCTGCGTCTGATGGCCGAATCTCGTCTCCTCATCTTTGATGAGCGCGTCTGAGCATCGTCGGTTATTACGCGGTGCCTTCGTCGTTGTGTACGCTCGCTCGACGAGGCTCGCGCTAAATGCGCGCATCTCCTCTGTCTCACGTCGACCCGGGTTCGAGTCGTCTGGCGCGGTTTGAACGTAGCAAATTAGAAGAGAGAATTAATTACTAACCATCCGCAGACAATCACGCGGCGGCTATCCCAACGACCGATCAGTGACTTTTATTCGACCGAAACAGCTCGCGCCGTCGTATGGCCGCCGCGTGCGTGTGAGGACGAAAAATCCCGTATTCGCGACGGTACACAGGATTAATAGGCGTAGATCGTCGCGTGTGATTACGTCAATACCTTAAAACCGGAGCAAAAGGTATCGCTCTATGGCTCGGCTGGGTAGGCACAGTAAAATGAGTCTCGCGGCTCGCAACGCCGTTTTTTTCCTCTTTTTCTACGTCTCCTTCTTCTTCTTCTACTTTCCGGCATCGGTTGTCGTGTATCGATTCTTCCCCGTGAAAGTTACGAAATATAAAACTCTGCACTGTTTGTTGCGAGCTTCGATGATATCTCGACGTGCATCTCCCCGATATCCTCGCCCTCCTGTCTCAACAGTCGCGCGACATAATTCACCGGCGAAAATACCCGCAGACGAGGTTTCGTCCTTCCTGAGAGAAGCAGGCGCGAGATCGAGTCCGTCCCTCGCAGGGAATGTCGCGCTGTAACGAGATTACAACGTTGAAGGGTTACCCACCAGGCGGACGACGGCCTAATGTTCCCCACTTAGGACGCGACGAATCTGATTATGATAATGAGACACCGCGTCTCGAGTTTCGCGAATTACACGGGGATCGTTGTTGCGGGGTGACGACGTCTCTGAAATAGACGTAAAACGCGGCGTCGACCCTTCCACCCTTCCACGTTCGCGACGATGTTCTCTGTCAACAGCTCTGTGCCGATCGCAAAGTTGCGCTTGGCAAATTCGTGTTAGTCACTTTTCGCCGGTATTAACAAGAAATATAAACGGTGAGCTCTGATTTCAGCAGGCTCAGGTGTCAGTTCCGCGGCGGTAAATGCCTGATGATGTATTGAAACCCTCCAAAAGAATCAGATTGCGGAACGTCGTTACCTTCCGCCACGTCGTAAATTCAACGTCGCGCGAACATTGCTGCGCGATATTGCGCACGCTCGTGCACTTCCCACATGCAGCGTGTGCGGCCGGCGGGATTAACGGTTACGGCCGTCACGCTTCGGGATTTTTACGAAACGTCGGATCGCGCGAATCCAGTTTACGCGAGCCGATCAGGTAACGAGCGCGGACAAGTGCGTAACGCCTCTCACGCGGCGCCACGCGACGAATTCCACGACGCTTTCGTATTAAACAAAGTAACTGTGTGCGGCGCAAGTGCGGTGCAAAGTGCACGCGCTCGAAACGGAAGAACGCAGACGGAATTTCTCAGTCTCTCTGACGTGATCGCAACGGCATGTCGATTAGTAGTGCCGGGCAACATTGACTTTCGCCGAGTCTCCGAGACGTTGTTGCGGTGCAAATGATCGATAATTGCCGTGCACACACACATACACACACATACATCCACATCCATACACACACATACCCGCTCGCTGACTCGGTGCGCGAATGTGCAAGAGAGAAAAAACAGGATTTGTTAGCTAAACCTACTTCTCTCTCTCGCGAGCTCACCGTATCTCGCCCGAGTTTGTCGCGCATTCTGCAAAGTGTCTCGACCGTTCAAAAGTTCGCTACAAAGCGAATCGAATGGATAGTAGAGGCAGATAAGGAGCATCCAACTCTGAAGCGCGTTTGTTCTTTGATAATTGCGAAGAAACGCCGATGTGCTTTATGGCTAGCGAATTACTTCGCACATTCTTGCCTAAGCGATTCGGTCGTAGACAGAAGAGAGAAGAATGCGCCACTCATTTCGTGAGTGAAATTTTCTAAGTTCACAAGTCGCCCGGTTAATTATTGTCTCCGAGAAAGTCGCCGTTGATCAGAATGTAATTTCAGGTGGACCAGTTGGTACGATTTCGAGCGAACGGAAAATCGTAAAGGATTCGTGTGACGGCTCGAGTTTCTCCGTTTGTAACGCAATTCTGCTGTTACAAAATCGCGGAAAAACTATCCGGACGACAAAAACGTCAAATTACCGGCTGATTATGTCGCTTTCAGTCACGGTGATCGGGGCTCTGCACGAAAGCGCAATAATTATACATTAGCGAAGCAACAAATGTTACATTACTTAAGTGCGTATTTGTTTTCCACGATGCGGGTACTCCGCCATCGCATGAAATTCCACTTCGAATTTCACTTATCGCGCGAGCTTGATAAAAGTCGCGCGAACGAATTATCGCGAATTAATGAAGACGTCGCGCTCACAACGCATCGCGCCACGCCTTCTGTATCTTCCGCGCGGATCGCCCGTTACATTTACATATTCATTAGTTTGCGAGCGCGTTTTCTATTCTCAGCGCACGGAATTATTCGTGCTCTCAGCCCGTGTCCGCGATTTCCGCGGGCCGTGAATCAACGATGGACTATCGTTTAATAAGATTGCGATTCTATGCGGGAGAAGAGAGGAGATATGTAGGGGACGTTTGCATGCTTCTTTTTCACGCTTAATCCTCTCGCGCGTCTCATTCACACATTCCCTTTGTCCATTGCGAAGTAGATCTGAATCTTCCAAGAGTTATTTCCGCGCGCGTGATTCAGGAACTTTTCTGGAATTTTTTCACGGAAGCGTCTTTGAGATCCGAAACGTCGCTGAACAACAGGAAGAGAACAATCGGAGGGATATTCTATTCGCCTCTGTCTTCATTTTTCATATCTCCGCTTATGCCTCCGCGAAAAATCCAGGTATTTGCTCCTCACTTGAAGTTATCGACTATCCATGTCAAGTACAGATAAGAATAGAATGAGTCATGTTGATAGAGATGGGTAATTAGGATATAGACTCGCATCGACTTGCTTCCTTATCCGTGTGTCAATAATGTGCCTTTTCCCAATATAGAGTAATATTTTCATCAATCACCGTCGATGCTGCATGCGATTATTATATAAGGATAAACAGAAGCACATACTCAGAATGATTATATCTCGTCACAAAATCTGTCAGTAGGCCGATTCCCTAGCTTTATGACAACGATATCGTTAGCATGTGTGTCGTTGCGCAGCTTTCCTACCATGTATTGTATTTACGCAACAACAGCGGTAATGACACTGGTGTTAGGAGTTACAAAATCAGCCTACTGGCCGAGATACAGATATACGAAGTGAAGTACACGACTGTTGGTTTTTCAGGTCTACTTTCCGTATAGCCACTTATTTTCGTTTTCACATGAGTGTGCGCAGAATACCTTAGGACAGTTAAGATTTAGGCCGCAATTAAGATGTAAGAATAGAAAAGAATAGAGGAATTTTATTAATAAGATATAACGAAGTTTATAAATCATGGGTTAGAAATGTTAAAAAGTTATAAAAGAAGTTTGTTGGACGTTATGTAAAAAAGAAAAATTTGGTTAATATATGCGACGAACTTTGAAGCAGTAAGACGTATGAAAATGATGTTCGCGGCAAGAACGTTTGCTCTGAATGATGGCTCTCGTGATTGCAGTTCAGCGGCACATAATTAGCAAGTAAAACACTGTCCGGATATTGATTGAGCAAACGCAGAATAAATCGATCAGTCTCGAGCAAATAGCTCGCAGACATGAAACAGGATACTAAGTAAGCATATCCTTTGAAAAAATGGAGAAGCGAGTGGAGATGTTTGCCCTATGCAGGGAAGTCGCGTGAATAGTGCCCCTTCATAAAAGAAAGCAGTGAATGAGGCAATTGTATCACAATGCACGTGTGACTTGAAATTTACATGCGCAACAAAAAACCTCTCGCTCCGCGAGAGCTTACGAGGAAAGCTTGCAAATTGCAATCATGCTAATTTGCAAATATTTGCGCGCGGTACACGCGAAACGATCGGACGGGCGTTCATACGCAACAGTGATGCCGCAGTGTAAACAGCACGAGGACGATTGTAAGTATCCTAGCGGACATTTTACAAACAGTTAACACAGAAAACGTGATGAATATACTATACTTTTTGTTTCAAATAGACCGTGTTTATTCCGAGACTGTGTTCGATTTATTCGAAGAAAGAAATGACACAAACACGACTGCGGGACGACTGTGTCCTAGCAAAATATGTTTTACAAATAATTAACAGCACGCGATGAATATAATTGCGTGTATCTTTTTTTTTATTTTAAGGCTATATCCAGTTGTGATTTATTCACGTGGATGAAATTCAATCGAAATCTAATGTCAACTCGAGTGCTCATCCATTTCCCCAGCTTTCTCGCTCGACAGTCTCCGCGAATCCAATTTCGAGTGCAATTAAATCAAGCGCGCTTGAAAAGTCGTTATTCTATATTTCATGTGCGCAATTTGTTGACGCGCATGCGCGCGCAATGTCGGCCGGGGAAACGTATCGGGAACATTCATAGGGCGATGTAAGCACCACGCGCGTTCCTTCGCGCCGCGATAGTAGAAAGCGGCTCGGCGCCAATATCTATGTCCTGCGCGTTTCTTACGCGCCGGGCCTAAGTTCTCGTTTGCCCCGCTAAAAATCCGTCACATCGCTACATTTAATTACATGCGCTCGCTAAATCGTCGCCGGCAGCGCGCGACGCCCTGATTTCTGATCCTCGTTCGCTGTAATGCCCGCCATAAATTTCAATCGGTGCGGGGCGGGTTTCTAATTTCGGAGCATCGGGAAATCAATGAAATCAATCAACTTGACGTGCGCGCGAGCGTGCAAATAGCGTCGGCGCGAGCGGCACGAGATTTATCGTCTTCTAATGCGGGACACCACGCGACGGACACTTCTTGCGCCCGCCGCTTAATGGCAAATCACGAGAGCGTTTAAACATAAATTACACCGGAGACAAGAAAATCAAGAGATCGCGGTGAATTAATCTTCCCCGGGGAAAAGGACGGCAATTCGCGCGGTTTAACGACTTAAACGCGTTCGGAAATTATCTTGCGTATAATGTAGCCGTTCAATATTCAAATACATTTTATGCTCACTCATCCGTGTCTTTGTGGGTGCGTGTGTGTGTGTGCGCGCGCGAGACTTAATCTCACATAAAAATTTTCTTAAAAAATTATATTAAAATGCATTCCGTATAATGTTTATAAAAATTAAAAATTACGTTTCTTTTTTCTTACAGAGATCGTTAACGAAGGACACCGAGCCGCTGCGTGCCGTGGACCGGTCCGCCTAGAATCCTTGCGTACATTTCACAACAGCGATCGGGGTGGCCGAGGAGCGTAAAAACTGTTGCAAATTGATCCCGCGGTTGTCAGACTGTCAGTCAACATGAGGTGAGTTATGTTGCAACCGAAGTGGTCACCTTAAGCTGGATACACACTTGAATGTTTATTCCGTTTCTTATTATCGCGTCTTTAATCGTTATCCAAAAGGAGGAAAGAGAGGGAGAGAGGGAGAGAGAACGGGGGGAGAAAAGTATCCGGCACTTTCGCGCATGATAGCGCCGAGCCAAAACGTTTATGTTTATCGTAAACGTCGGCGGAGCTCGAGTAATTCCCCGTCTATATACCAAAAAATACGATGCCGCTCATCCGATTAGACTAATCCCGATTTTAGTGTAAACGCGCGCAATGTCTTGCGCTTAACGTAGAAGCTAATGTTACGGCAGCCAGACGATGCGTGTTAGCAGCGAAACTCGCTCGGGCATTCTTCCATAACGCCTGTGATAACACGCCCCGTGCATCCGTGAGATGATTACGCGTGTACAGTGTTTATGCACTTTGTTAACGCTTGTCCGGATTCACTTGCATGTAATAAGATTATTTTAATAGAAAATTACTGGGGCGATTCGCTCTTTTAATCGTCAGTTTTCTTGCTATCTTCCTTGCTATCTCCCATATTAAGATTACCGGTGATTCTCTCCATAATTATCTTCGGCGCGAAATCCAAGTCCATCTCGTTACTTCCCGTGAAAGTACTGGCCTCTGTCCTCAAAACTTTACGAATTCCAGGACACAATGGGGCTGTATGTAGCACCAAGAATAATCAATGAAGATTTCTCGAATTATTTAAAATCTTGTTACTTCTTTTCTTCAGGATTACTCGAAATGAGATACAATTTCGATCTCTTCTCAAATTTAACAGAACAAGTTCTTGTGAATACCGAGAACAAGATAGAGTTAACTCGTGGTCAATCGATTCGAGCGTCGGAACGAGTGTGAAAGTGCCTTTAACGTCGTATTTCTCGCGTCGAGGTCCGTTTTCTTTCGTGGTATCGTTTGGCCTATCCGACGAGTGTAAGTTATACGATCCTCATTCGGAGCAGTAACGTTTGAAATAAAAGCGCGCATGACGCGTTGGGTAACTACGGTGTCGTAAAGAGCGGAGAGATCGTTTTTTCCTGCTGGCGTAATTACAGTTAAACAACGAGCAGCGCATAATTTTGTCATCGTGATCGTTGCATATCACTAAGCGCAAAGTTGCGGGTTTCAATCTGCATCGTTAAACGCCAAGCATGTACCGTCTCGTTTCGAACGTGCAGGAAATTGAAGCCATAAATCGCACGATTGACAGCGAAACCGCTAACGGTCCTCTTCGAGTCTTTCTCTTTCTCTCTTTCTTTCTCTATCTCTATCTCTATCTCTCTCCTTTCTCGCAATGTTTCGCTGAATTTGCTAATTTCCGCTTCCGTCGGCCGAGACACAAGTTGCGAACGCGAAATGCAATTTAGATAGCGGCACTCCACTCTTAATATCGCGATCTCTTTTCGCAAAAGCTAAACGGATTAAAAACATACATTGAGTGGGATCTTGAAGAAAGTTGGATATATCGCTCAAGCGAATCGCTGGTTCCTACTAAAAATACGATCGTGAAAAATGTGGATGTCAAGATGCAGCGTGCGCTACGTGCCTTAACATCGATCCCGCCAGGTTAATTTTCCTGAATTACTCCAAGACTTGAATAATTAAAATTTCGATATATTACTCAATTGAAAATTCATACGTCAGTTGAGTAACACTGCATTTGCGAACAGTATCCGCCGATTGATCCCCTATCGGAAACCCGATCGTTTGCACGAAAGTTTTTCAGCCCTCTCTTCTCTCGTTATAATCGGTGTGTAAGACATTAGCTTGATCGCCGTGAAACATCAATCATCTACTCATAATAATTTTTGACTGTTAATCGAAAGCGCCTTCTTACGCTGCGCGACCGTCGTTGTGGCGCAAGAAGTGAACAAGCGGCATCGCCTGTGTCATTTACTTCCTTCATTAATTAGCACCACGGCCATTCATTAGCTCGCGGCTCTTGCGCCGCACAATGTTGCGCTCGTCGAGTAAAAGTGGCGCAGTGCAGGGAGCAGCAGAGGGATCGAAAAGACGTCGTGCACCTAGCCGGCCTTATCTCGGTTACTAGCGTTAAACGGCTTTTTGCTAAAATGTATAACGAGGTGGACGCGATCTCGCGGGATCCTGTAAAACGTAGTTTGCGTCACGCTTGGCGCAGGCATATACACCTATCCGGCCGATCCGCGTACTTACGGGAGACTGCTGAATTGCACGTCGCGTGAAAAACGCGTTAACGACACCACCGTCGCGGACAGGCGACTTCCTGTCTGCATTCTCCTCAGGAGTGAATCAGGACAGTGGTGCAAGAGCGTGGAAAATGCAGCTTTGAAGGTGCAACGTGCACTACGTGTCTCAACGTGTTCAGCTGCACGATGACCGCCACGTTAATTTCCCTCAATTGTTCCAAAGTTTTACCGAGGCTCAACGACCTCAACGACCGAAATTACGATAAATATGTACGTTTTTTTCGACTAACAGGAGGAAATTAATCGATTTCTTTCAATGTTTGCAGCACGCGCACCAAAGATATAATTTACACACTCTTTGCTCATTTACTTTTCATTTTCTTACCGTTAAATGTCGTTCGTATACAATAATAATGAAGAAATTGATGAGGTTCGATCGCAGGAGTTCTCCTTTCCTACATTTTTCCTAATTTTATCAGTCGCTGTTGACTGCATGCTTCATTCGCTAAGTGTAATCAGTTGCTACGTTCTATCTGTAAATTAATGAGACGCAACCATAGCGCCGATCACGGACAACCATCACGGTGATTACCGTGTAAATTCATTTCCGTTTAAGACACGAGAACTACGATGTACTGATTTTTACGCCGCACACGCTCTCTAGGACACTTTTGCGAATTAGCATATACAGATCGCGGTTCAGCTCTCTCCAGAGCTGCACCAGCTGCGTGAATCTCGGACGGGAGAGAGGGGGGAGGAAGTCGACGAGAAAGCGCTGGGTGGTGTGCGGAATAATAATAAATTCCGGCCGGGGAAGGTGACGAATCGGTAGTGGGACGTAATTATGCGACGCGAGACGAGAACAGCCTCCGACGGGCGCGAAGTCATTTCTCTCGGATCTTCTCGCCCGCGAGGGAGGCAGAGGCGGCCATCCATCATTGTAGCGCCGTTTTCCGAGTGGCGCCCGATGGGACTTTCGCGCAGCGCAAACAGAAACTCGTCGTCCGGGATCGAGATTCCCGTCGAGATCTATTCGGGGAGGACGTATCGGAGTGCTCTTAAGTGGCTCTTGACCTCGCGCCTCCGACGTTACACATGGACACGCTTCTCTGAGGCTGCCGCGGCGTCTCTGAGCCTTCATTAAGCCTCACCCTTTCGGTGCTCCGAAAGTCTACGAGAAGCAGACGCGTTCCTCACTGACGGCTCGGAAAGTGAATTGCAAGCGGAGTGCAACGTGTCGAAGCAATTTTGTTGATTCGCGCAGCGTGTGGCAAATCGTTTCTCGACGCTGCGATCGTCCAAGGGGTGCCTCCACGGGGAGGACTTCTCGCGTGCGAGGTCAAGGAATTGGCAGGAATTAACGGACGTCGAAATGGGACGAAATGGCACTTAGTTACGGTAATCATTTTTATTTGGAGAGATCAAGCACACCGATTTTCCTCCGGGTTCGATTGGACGCCGCATCATCGTCGATCGTCCTCGATTTGAAAAGTAAGTCATGTGAAACAACCTCGAGATGCAGGTATCCAGGCGCAGGAATCGCGTTTAAATAACGCGTTTCTCTCGCAAGGGTTACCTTGTAATAGCCGAGTATTACAAGCTGGCAATTAATACATGACTCATTACCTAATACGCTATATTACGTTGTCCACTTAGCAAGGATGTATAAGTTAGCGACACGATAACCACGACCTGTGGTTATAATGTATACTGGAATCATACGTCGTCTCGCGGTATAATCGCGCCGCTAATTGCGCGCTAATTGCCCTGCGAGGGCTCCCGAACGCGATTATCGAAACCGATCATCTCGTCTCGCGGCGCTTTATCCGTTGCTTTAGTCCCGCAATCTTGCGCAGCATTTATCGTTAGTGCTGAACCGTATCTCTTTCGATTGGTTAGTCGGTCTCTCATTAGCACTCGTAGCTTTATTTTTCGGGGGTCGCATCGCGCAAATCAGAGAAGGACCGAGTAAATCGTTCAAACTCGGCGAACGCGATGTTCTACGTTTCTATATGCACAATGCGAGGTTGTCGCAGATGTCATTCTGTGTTGTAGGCTCGGGACTGATAATCGAGATTGGATTGATAATGTCTCGTTGTCGGTTGGTGATCGAGCTTGGCTGTTAATTGATGCTCCGAACACTAAGAGCCAACGTTGTTTGTACACACACACACACACGCCGTATTTTCGATACACGAATTCACACTCGCAATCGGCACCATCGTAATCTGCCAGATAATATCGAACTAATAGCTACACCTGTTGTCGTACAGTAACGCCTCGACACGCTCTTTAAATTTTTTGGAGTGCAATTACTTTTCGGAAAATGCAGTGGCAGCCAACCGAATTTAAGTGATTTTTGCTCTCACACAGAGTGCTTTCTGTGAAAACGAATATACAAAATTGAAAAGTTAATCTGATATATCCACCATCATAAGAACAGATTCACTCTAAGTGATGGAAATTTTCACTTGTACGAAATCCAAATCCACCCTAAGTGAAACATTATGACTTCCATGCAGTATTTGCATTAAAACTTCGAATAACTCCATTCGTTTTTGACAATATTTGGCGATAATCGATGAAAATTTTCTTTGATCGAAATAATCGGTAAATCAATAATTAACATTAATCAACCGTCATGTTTGTAATGACGGAAAATGTAATCGACTGATAAAATCGATTATTAATTAACGAATTATCAATTACATTAGAGTTTGATTAATAACTGATTGCATCAATCGGTGAAATTATTTGTGATTTTATACATGATACGTTGTCCATTTAGCAAAGATGTATAAGTTACACGATAACCACGATCTGTGGTTATAACGTATACTGGAATCATATGTATCCATGATATACATGATTGTTTGACATCGATTATTGACTTGCTGATTATTTTGATGAAAGAAAGTCTCGATTAATACTTGACACTTTTGGGTGAGATTTCATTCTGAGAGATTCAAAGAACACTGGATGCGTACGTGTGAACCACAAAGCCGAGGACAAGTCGCGTACGACGCACCTTGAGGAGAGTTCGAGCCGATCGTTAACGAGTTTCGTTAATTGGAAGGATTGGATGCACGTGCGACGAGACACGCGCGCACGCGATGGTTTCCGCGGGGTCGCGCCTACCACGTGGCGGGAAAAGAGGAATTTATTAAGCCGACCTTGCGCACGCGTGCACGCGCGCGTTAAGTGTAAACAGGCATGCAGGGCGATAAAACGGGCCCGGCCGCGCGATATAGCGCTTTATGGGCGTCGCATTACAACGCTAAGGTTTATATAACCGGTGTATCTGTATCACGGAGGTGACTGACCCATTTACCGCGTTGCGACGCTCGTGCGGCCGCGTGTTATCTACGGAACGAGAAGACAATGCGGGTGTTCTTCTCTCGCAGCTCTGTCGTCATCTAGGATGTCACAGGTGCTGCGAGCGCGGACAGGTGTGATACACTGCCGGTCGAATAGGTTGGCCGGCTCGATTCGGCTTTCTCGTTAAAGGGACTGGGCGAGACCCGACGCGCAATATAAGACGACCAGCCGCGTAAAGTACGAGACGTGTATGACCGATTTGCAAGTGAAATTCAGCTGCCGTCGCGGTTTTCCTCGAGAAACAGGACGACGCGGCCGGAATAAGAGTCGCGTCATTTATGTAACCTGACTCAGCCCGATGATTACGGCAGTATTTATAACATAACATAAACGATTCCTCGGTGTGCAGAAGGACAAGCTTTTCCTTCATCTAAGAATTTCAACCCGATAAATACTTCGCCATCGGGAAAGGCAATTAGCCGGCGTGCTTTCCCCCTGAATGAGGCTTAACGACTTGGTTCACTGAGATTTTCCTCTCAATCGAAAATGTTAATTTGTCCATAAATATGCCAATAGCATTTTACATTCATCGTGAGCATCGATTTTCTGCGCGCGCGAGCTAGGCAACTCCCGAAATAAAAGCTCTAAGATTATTGAGTCGCAACCTGTTTGAAGTCGGGTGGCGTCGCTGACTTGGCAGATTGCTTCCAACAGATCCAATTAGATAGCGGGAGTGAGTTAGGAGTGTGGAATAGATGCAGGTTAATAGCCCGAGTAACATGGCCAGCGAATAAAAGCAGAAGCGTTCGTCGATACTTTGATATCGAGACGTATCGACATCTCGCTTCCGATCCTGAATATCTGTGGCACCCATGTGTTGTGCAATTCGTTGACGGAGTGATAATAGAACGCAGACCTTGCAGGAAGACCTGCTGATTCTTTGGTACTTGATTGAAAGTTTCTGCCAAGCTGATCTGTTTTATCGCAGTTATATCTGTATCACCTTGTTGTACCCACATTATGAGTGTCTATGCAAAGCACTAACATAATTTAACACTTCCGTCGACATCCACATGCTCAAACGTGACGAAGGCAGTGTACGTTATGATGAAATAAGATGTTGAATCAACAGTTATCGCTTTGTTAGTAATTGGACGCGATTTGTCACTCGGATCTTCATGTATGCGACTATCAAGGTGTGCTACGTTAAGTCGCCTCATATAGATCGCTCGTGATATAATGCTTTACAACGTACATATTAATTTGAAATTAATTTGAAATTAATAGCTCATTTCTCGAGCAAGGCGCCGGGTAGTTTGTCGTTACGCCGTTGAAATTGATCTCACCTGACGATGTGCCGTGATCATGAATAATCATGCGTGTCGACATTCAGACCTCAGCTGTTCCAGGTGCATTAGGCACTGGCACGTGAAGGTGTAATGTGTAATATACACAGCAATATCGAAATAGCCTTCTTTCCTTGATTGTAATGAGATGCATTGTTTGCGCGTTGTTAATGAGAAAATATAGGTCGCTGCTGTTCGCCTACTCAAACAAACCTAAGTGTTCGACTTGTGCGTTCGCGGGAATAAAAATTCAACGCTCCTTGCACTCGCGCGAGAGATAATTAAAAATGTAATGTTTTATAAATTGCAACTAACTCAATTTTTCATTAACTTCGGGGTATGCCCGAAATATTCCTTTCGATTTATTTAAACTATACTGTATTTTTTTAACTCATATCAAATGTATTTTGTAGTTTATTTTCCAAAATTCTAAAAAAATAGCGATAAAAAGAAAAGAAATCTAGATGTGTTTATATTTAAAAGAAAACTATACTCTCTGTGGGAATTATCAGTCATTTTAAATCATCACTAAAGAGATTGATACTTTGAAATGGAACACACGATACGTTTGCTGATCTAACTAATGCTGCAATTCTAAGCAAATATACGATATAAATCGTAAAATCGTAGCTTACGAAAAAAATCGTAGATATTTACAAGTTATCATATGACATATGATCCGCATAGAATTGCAGATCTATTCATAAGTTCTTACGAATTTTACGAGAACAAGTTACGAATTTTACGATTTTGTCTAGAATTGCAGTATATTAGATTTCACTAACGTTAATTAACCTTACATATATTTTCAACATAATTCCAGTGTGACACTTCAACGTGTAATTTCAGTTAACTTTCGCAAATTGTTCGGCACATAGACGCATTGGGTTCGTATGTTTTGCGCGCGACGCGCAGCGCAAATTTGCTCAGCGCGAACGATCATTCTCCCCGTTTACTTCGCGAAGTTTCTTTCGTATCGACGAGATTTGTTTTTATCTCGGCCGGCTACTCGCGCAGATCTCTGTCGTCGTGCTCTTTCAAGGTTTGTTACGCTATCGTAACTTCGTTTGCTCGGCGGATTATGTCGATGCTGCTGTGTTCCCCCACGTCGTTCCTCGTCCCCGTCGTCGCGTTCTCATCATCCCACCGGGCCGGTTACAAATTAACGGAGCCGAACGTGAACCTCACAAAGCCGCAGCGTATTCATGCCTGTCTCTAATGAACAGACGAATGTGTCCTCCCAAGTATTACGGCGCCTAATCTTCTCCGGAATTTCTTTCGGTCGCGGGCGCATCGTGTCCTCCGAAATTATTCCCCATGCATGAATAACGTAACGCTATTATCGCGCACATTTATTTGAATGCTTTTTCAAGCATCTCCAACGTCAACCGTTTTGATCCGTGTGTAACCCTTACAAGAAATCTTCCCGAGATTTTATTAGCAATACACACATTGGGGTGGCGAAACAATTTGTGAAGTCGTGCGATCTGTCTTAGGATTAAAATTAATTCGCAAATTTTTTCGGAACTTAGATACGGATAGATGATACTCATGAGGCGATATAAACATTTTACCTTGCGATAAACCGATGCACTCTTACCTCTTTTCACGAGCAATTTCACTTTTGCTCGACCCAACTTACGCTTTGCATGGAGCTGTGGCTCGCCCAACGGTGGAACTATAAAATACTTGGCGCGATTCGATCGAAGAAGAATTGGAACAACCGTTAGTGCTCGCGTTAATGATTCAGCACCGTACATAGTTGCTGGACACATCTTCCGTCGGCAATTTTCTCGGGTCAATAAAACCGTGAAGCTCTCGCGATCGTGGCCTCTATCGTCTGTCTTTGGTGATAACGCGCTATAGTTTCTGCGAATAGGCTGTACGAGCGAGGAAAGCGAGAGAGAGAGAGAGAGAGAGAGAGAGAGA